>NC_056733.1:1413135088-1413191167 GCF_019279795.1 Protopterus annectens
GAAAAGAGGCATGGAATGGAAGAAGGACAATATTTTTGAGACGGGTACCTTTGTTTATTTTTAAGAAAAAGGGTAGAGGAACATAAAGACCCTTCAGACCCAGCTTCATATAGACCCATTCAATTTTATACAATGCTTATGCACTGTTTATGTTTATACCAGCTAAAAGAATGGCAAAGGTGTTGCCAAAATTGAAAGATATGGATCAGTGTGGTTTTGCAAAGGGAGGGGGGGGGGCAAACATTTAAAAAAATAAATAGAACTTTTTTTAACATCTTTATTAAATTATCTCTTAACACACTGGCAAACATGCTATCAATCCCTGATAAGGAGGGCAGTCTCTAGCCTACAGTCCAAATGTCTTATTGGCCTCATCCCACTCTATCATTGCCTCTCTAGTTATTTGCTCCCAGTACCTCTGTTCCTCTGTCAGTTTTCTCCAGTAAATTCCAGCTGTTGGACATGCTACACTTAAAGAAATCCCAATCCCTCAGAGCCACACACTCCAGGGATATAAACATTGTCATCACAATAAACAAAACATGCTGGAGGGATAGGTTTCCTAACCCAGAGACTCCCCAGACTCTGGAATAGACTGCCCATACATGTCAAGCAGAGCGCCTCTTTGGCCCTCTTCAAAAGGAACCCTGACGATTGGATGGGAGAAATGAAATTCACCCCGGGGATCATGTCAGTCGCCCTGCTAGACAGGGGTCCAGGGAAGTAAATAATGTGGGAAGAAATAGCCAGGGAATTGTTATGGCTAGGCTTGTATAGGCCCTAGGGCCGATAGCCTAGTACCAACCTATGAACCCCATTTGCCTATTTTCTGTACCCCTACTTGCAGTCTTCCCTATTAAGCAAAATCTCATTGATCCATTCTCATGTTGGCTTAGTTCTTAGAATACTTGCTTCTACTTTATGAATATAATATTTTGTATGTTTGTTTTTATTCTTCTTAAGGAGCTGCATCCAAAACCCCAGTGTCTCTTCATTATCATCCCTTTCCATTTTGAATTATAACCTTCTAATTGTGTTATGTATTTGAGTCTTAACTGTGTGGCTCTAAAATATCCCTTCAAGTCAGGTAATCCTAAACCACCTTGTTCTATTAGAAGGATCAGCTTATCTCACTTAACTCTTGCCCTCTTCCCCTCAAAGATAAATTAATTCAACTCTTAAACACACCTTTACTGAATTACCACTTGTGGCGTTGGCAATTTTACATTTATACAAAAGTAATCAAACTGTGTGTGTGTGTGTGTGTGTATATATATATATATATATATATATATATATATATATATATATATATATATATTGCTATACATAATATAACCTAAGCAACATTACATAAATTATTCAAATCCAGTCCCTTTTTTAAACAAGAAATATCTTTATTAAACCATAACTTATGACATAAGCAATCATACATTTATATAAATGAAAACAAACCACACCAACACAATCCTAGTTGCAAGCATTTTACATCACTTATAATCTGTCCAATCATTTTCAGTGAAACATTACATAGCTCATTTAAGTCCTGCCTTCTTTTAAACCTCATTCCTCCCCTGTATGCATTATTCCCACAATTCCCATTTTTTTCTATGTAGTTTACTCCTACCCTTTTCTAAAGATTTCAATTCCAGTTGTTTTATCTCTGTTACTATATTCACTACTTCTAATATAGCTGGCTTAGAGTTTGAGCTCACTTTTCTAGTAATTGCTTTTTGGCAGCCATAATAATTAGACACAGCAATGCCTTACCATGTCCAGGCAATTCCGATTCTGTATCATAGCTCAGAAAAATCATCTCCCTCGTCACACCAATCTGCCCGGGTTCACTACATAATCTCGAACTTTTGAAATACCGAATTTCAAAAGCTCGAGACCATGTAGGCGAAACCCCGGAATACCGAAAGACCAGAAGTGCGAAATTCAAAATCCCGATGTTCAGAGATATTGAATTAGCGCTTCTGGTGTTGTGGTTCAGGTAAGTATGTGTGTGTGTAAGTGTGTTTGTGAGGGGATTTAGTGTGTGTAAGTGTATGTTGTGACTGTGATGTGTGTGTGTGTGTGTGTGTGTGTGTGTGTGTGTGTGAGGGACTGTAATGTGTGGGTGTGAGTTTGCCTTGTGTGTCTGTTTGTGCGATCTCGGAGTTAAAATATTTAAGTAGGGGGGTGTGGAGGGTGCAGGAGGCTTGCCCCCTGCTTATCTGTAGTGTAGTGTGATATGTTTGATTGTGGGGGGAAGCTGTGTGTATGTGTGTGCTGTATGTGTGCTAGATGTTTGGGATTTTAAATTTCGCGCTTGTGTAGTTTCAGTATTTAGGGGTTTCGGGTTTATAGTCTCAAGCTTTTGAAATTCGGTATGTCAAAAGTTCGGGATTATGTAGTGAACCCATCTGCCCAACCAGCATCTCTGACAATGCATCCGGCAGGAAATCCTTAAAGTCTGCCAACCAACCGCACTCCCAGAAAACATGTTCCCAAATACCTCTTTCCTTCCTGTCACACCTCTAACATTTGCTGTCTACCTGAGGAAAAATTCTCTGGAGTCTACTTGGGGGTATAAAAAAAATCTATGTAAATATTTCCAAGCAAAAACCCTAAATCTTCTAGATTTTGTTGCATATTTGGGAGACGTACATATAATTTCCCATTGTTTCTTTGTGAATTGCTTATCCAATTTCTCTTCCCAATCCTTTCTAACCTCCTCTGACTGATTCTTACAGTTATCGTGCAATATTTTATATGCTCTACTAATTATTCTTTTTTTAATGTCAGCTTCTGTTCTAGATTCTAATAAAAAACTCTACCAGTGCTGGTCTTTCCTTTAGGACCTGCCTATTTCTTTCTTTTTGCCTATACTCGGATATCAATCCTTGATAGGGAAGGATATCTGCAACCTGTAGTCCAAATAAATTCTTGGCCTCTTCCCATTATATTACCTTTCCCTCTCTACTTATTTGCTCCCAATACCTTGGTTCCTTCCTTAGTTTTCTCCATTAAATTCCAGCCCCCTCTTTTCATTGTTTGTATCCCTAATTGCAGTCATCCCTATCGGCAGAATCTCCTTTCTCCATTCCCATATTGGCTTAGTTCTTAGAATACTTTCTGCTACTTTAGGGATATAATATTCTGTATGATTATTGTTACTCTCCTTAAAGGTCTGCATCCAAAATCCCAGTCCCTCCTTGTTTCTTGAGCTTCCCCCTGTTTCAACATCATCCCTTTCCACTTCGAATTATAGTTTTCTGCTTGTGTTGTGTATAGGAGCCTTAACTGTGTAGCTCTGAAATACCCCTTCAAATTGGGTAACCCCAATCCGTCTTGTTCTACTGGAAGAATCAGTTTATCCCATGTGACTCTTGCCATGTTCCCCTCCCAGATAAAGTCCTTCAGCTCATTGTTAATTGCTATCCACAGCTTTTCCTCTGGTTGATAAAAATATGCCTGACCTATGTAAAAAACTAAAGAGACGAAAAACAATTTGACTGCTTGTATCCTACTACTCATATCCATATAACAAAGCTTCCAATTTCTCAGTTTTTATATTATCTTTTGTTTAGTCTCTACTTACATATCCTTATCTGCCACATCAGAATCATTTCAATCCATGCTCCTAAATATTTCATCATGTCCCCATAAATACTGATATTGCTGAAACAATTTGTGTATGGGTACATAATTTACCTCTATTTCCTTTGTTTTAGCTTCATTAATTTTGTATCCCAAAAAGATTTGAAACTGTTTCAAAATATTCCACAACACTGTAATGTCTCTTTCTGGTTTTGTCACGTATAAAATAATATCATCTGCAAATACAGCCAGCTTTTCTTGACTACCATACCAATTATATCCTTGAATGTCTGAGTCCCTTATTTTATTTACCAGTGGTTCTAAATATAATGCAAATAACAAAAGAGGAAAGAGGACACCCCTGCCTGGTTCCTCTGCTCAAGCAGAAATTATCAGAGAGGACACCACCCACTTTAATTTTCATCTCTGATCCCTCATTTATCCTCCTAATCAACCTTATAATTTTTTAAGGAAATGCAAATCTTTCCATTGCCCTGCTTATAAAGTCCCATTTTATTCTGTCAAATGGTTTCTCTGCAACAAGACCCACCAACAATAATGGTATCTTCTTACATTCTGCTTCCCTCTGGATCATCAGTGTTCTGTTAATGTTGTCAAATATTTGCCTCCCCTCCAAAAACACGCACTAATCCATATCTATCAATTTTGGCTCTAATTTTGTCATTCTTCTAGCCATTATAGACATGAACACTTTATAAAAAGAAATTATGTACTTACCATAACATTCCATGTGTGTTGTTTATCTCACCTTTATTCTCACTGATGGGTTTGGAGCTGATCCTCGGCTCCGGCACAGCCGATAGCAAAGCTCAAGGTTTGCCAGTAGCTCGAGACCAAGTCCCTTATCCCACAATGCACTACTGGAATTACCTCAGATCTTGTTTGCTACGAGTAACAATATATATACCCTTTTATTTATTTCTACAAAGAAGCACTTCCCGAAGGGGAAGAAGAAATATTGAATAACCAGGATGGTACTAGCCTCTAAGTCAACAGTCAGCCAGGAGGGGGAAGGAGGGAGGGACGTGAGAATAAAGGTGAGATAAACAACTCACATGGAATGTTATGGTAAGTACATAACTTCTTTATGTGAAGTTGTTAAATCTCGCTGTTTACTCTCACTGATGGGTAGTATCCCTAGAACCCTCAATCTTGGGTGGCTCATGGAAGTACGTTCTTCAGTACCGTGGAACCAAAGGAAGACCTGTCCCTGGAAGCCTTATCTACTTTGTAATGCATGATAAAGGTATGAGGCTTAGACCATGTGGCTGCAGCGCAAATATTGTCAAGGGGCAATTTAGCTTGAAAGGCAGAAGACGTAGAAACAGCTCTGGTAGAATGAGCCTTAGGTTTGTGTGTCAATGGCATGCTCACCTTCTCATAAACAAAGGATATACAATCTGGTAACCATTTAGATAAAGTTGTTTTAGCCACTGGATTACCTTTTCTGGCTTCTGAGAAGGATACAAAAAGTTGATCTGATTTTCTAATATCCTTAGTTCTGTAAAGATAAAATCTGAGCTGTCTGTGTACATCAAGTTTGTGCAGCATGTATTCCAATTTGTTAGAGTGGTTGGGAAAAAAACTGGCAGCTCAATGACCTGATTGATATTGGATTCAGGACAGACTTTAGGTAAAAATGAGGGGTTTGTTCTGAGAGATACTGTATCAGCATGGAAAATTATGTAAGGTGGTCTGACAGATAATGCTTGAAGTTCTGACACTCTGCGGGCAGAAGTAATGGCCACTAGAAAAATAGTTTTCCAGGATAAATATTTGAGATCACAAGAAGATGCTGGTTCAAAAGGGGGAAGAATAATTTGAGACAGCATAAAGTTTAAATTCCAGGGAGAATAGGGAATTTTGACAGGAGGTCTCATGTGAAGAACACCTTTACGAAAAGTTTTAGATAACTTATGGCCCATAACATTTGAGCCACCAAACCCAAGGTGGAAATTTGAGATGGCAGCTAACTGGACTCGAACTGTAGCAGCTGCTGCCCCTTACTTAAAAATCTTTGTCAAGAATTCTAAAATGGACGATAGCGGAGCTTGGAAAGTGTCAATTTTCTGTGTGTTGGCCCAAATTTAGAACCTTTTCCACTTACTGCCGTATAATTTCCTGGTAGATGGCTTGTGAGAAGACAAGAGAATTTGTCTTGTATCTTCTGAAATTGAATGAAGCCTGGCAATTAGGGAAAGTGGATTAGCCAAGCAGTTAGTTTCAGGGACTGCAGTGAAGGATGGAAGTCCCCTGACGGATGTGTCAGAAGGTCTGGAACTGGGTCCAGCATCCATGGATCTTCCAACAAATGATGGTGGAGAAATGGGAACCAAATCTGTTGAGGCCAGTAGGAGGTTATGAGAATAACAGTCCTTCCCAGTGATTTTGCTTTCTGTAAAAATCTGGGTATCAATGGGAAGGGTGGGAATGCATAAAGGAGACCCGGGGCCAATCGTGTAAGAGTGCATCTCTCGGGGGATGTCCCGGAGGTGGTATTCGGGCAAAGTAGCTTCTGCATTTTGAATTGATGTGGCTGGCAAAGAGGTCACAGCAAGGCTGGCCCCATCTGTGGAAAATCAACTCTGCAACCTGTTGTTTGAGAGACCACTCATGAGGGAGTAATATAGCCCTGCTTAGCTTGACCGCTATCACGTTGGATTTCCCCAGGATGTGCGTTGCTATCAGAAAATGCTGGGACGACACAGCCCATTGCCAGACCCCGAGGGCTTCTCGACAAAGGGGGTAAGACTTGGTTCCACCTTGCTTGTTCAAGTACCAGACTACTGACATGTTGTCCGTCTGAATTGCAATAGTTCCTAGAGGAAGAGAGTCCTGAAAGTACTGCAACGCCAGAAGTACCGCTCTCAACTCTAGAACATTGATGTGCAGATGTGATTCTTGATCTGTCCATGTGCCTTGGGCAGTCTTTCCCTGAAAATGCCCCCACTCCACCCTATCAGGGAAGCGTCCGTGGTCACAGTGGCTACTGGAGGGGGAGAACAAAGGGTCTTCCGATTGTGACATGAAAAGATGTCAACCACCACCGAAGGTCTCTCTTGCAAGAATCCATGATGAGAATCATGTGGTGCATCAGTAGTTTCTGGTAAGATCACTGAGCAAAGAGGAGCCATTGAAAAATTTGCATATGCATCCTTGCGAGTGGTATAGCCAGGATTGCTGTCGCCATCAAACCTAGCACCTTCAAGACCTCTGCTGCTGTAGCTTTGTTCTTTGACACCAGTGAGCTGATGTGCTGGAGGAGAAGTGAGACTCTTTCAACTGGAAGACGTAGAGTGGTAGTTGAGGTATCTAACTCTGCTCCTATAAAAATAGTATGCTGCAATGATGATAAGGCAGACTTTTCAAAGTTGATTGTAATGCCTAATTGATGGCAGAGTGTACTGTGTTGCCTGAGTCAATTGATGCCTGGTGGTAGCGGTGAGGAGCCAATCATCTAGGCATGGAAACACCTGGAATCCTAGACGTCTCAGGTAAGTCATGACCACTGCCATGCATTTGGTGAACGCTCTGGGGGCTGTAGTGAGACCAAAGGGCAGGGCTCAAAACTGGTAATGGTTGGCTCCCAGCCAGAAACGCAGGTGATCTCTGGAGCATCTGTTCATCTTTATGTGATAGTATGCGTTCTTGAGATCTATGGAGCACATCCAATCACCTTTCCCTAGGAAAGGAAGAATGGACTGAAGCGTGACCATTTGGAACTTCTCTTTCTTTATGAACTGGTTGAGTCTGCTGAGGTCCAAGATAGGTCTCCAGTCCCCTGTTTTCTTTGGTACCAAAAAGAATCTTGAGTAAGTTCCGAATCCAACTTGGTCTGCTGGGACTGGTTGGATGACTCTTTTTTCTAGCAATCTGTGGACCTCTACGATTGCTTGTTCCCTGAGACTGGGTGGAACATCTGGGATTCTGTTTACAGGAATGAGAGGGGTAGAGAACGGTATGAAATATCCTCTGGAAATGATGCTTTGTACCCATGTATCTGATGTTATGTTTAGCCAGGCTTCTGGGTACAAAGACAAGTGACCCCCGACTGCCTCCAGAGCCGAACACCCGGGCCCCGTTTCAGGGGCGCTGGTAGGGTTGAACAGAGAACTGACCCCTGTCACCCTGTTGCTGCAGACCCCCTCTGCTGCGGGGGCGGCATCTTCCATTATAACGCCCTCCTCTGCCTCTAGAGGGTGTTTCTCCACGTGTGTCCTGAAGGGCTCCCTGTGCTTTTCAGAACCACATTTTCCCTCCCCTAGGGCCCTTGGAGTAGGGCCGAGTAGGGGTAGAAAAATGGACTCCAACGTCAGATAAGGTCTTGCCTTCCTGCTGACACCTGGTTAAAGTTTCCTTTACTTTAGGCCCAAACAGTGATGAGCCATTGAATGGGGTGTTGATAAAGAAAGACTTAAAGGGTTCCACAAAGGAACAGAGACATATCCAGGCTTGTCTTCGGAGAGCAATGCCAAAACTAGTGGCTTTACTCGAACCATCAGCTGCATAAAATATGAAACGCATGGACAAGTTTACAACTGAGTTTAGGGTAGCGAGCTGTGCATTGACTTTTTCGGCCACCCCTGCAGCTACCGTACCCTGGAGAGTATCTCCTAGCTCTTTTAGGAGATCTCTTTGTAGTCTCGTAAAATGAGTTAAATAGTTCAGTGATCGCAGAGAAAAAGTTGCTGAACTAAACATGACTTTCCCATATCTATCCATGATCCTAGAATCTCTGTTAGGAGGACGGATAGATGCAGATGTTTCAGACACTTCCTTTTTGGTGGCTGCAGCTACCCACCATGGCATCAACAGTCACTCCCTTGGTCAGAAATGGCTTGTCCACTGGGGCAGACATGAATTTATTTGGCTTGCGAGGGACAGATTCCATGGCCTCCGGTTACTCCCACGCTTTACGAGAGATCAGTTCCATGAGCTTGTCATAAGGCGGAGACACCCAAGAAGTGGAAGGTTGAGACCCAAATGCCTTCAAGAGCACGGGCTCATCCTCAGTAGGGGTCTTGGACTGCCAATCGCCCCTCTGACTAAGGATCTCTAATATCTCTGCAAAGGAGATATCCTCAGAGGGGGATCGAGGGGACCCTTCTGACTCATCCAAGTCTGTGTCAGATGTCAAAGACTCCTGTGGGGAGTCTAAGTGCCTCCTCTTACATAGTCTCTTCCTAGGCACCTCCTCAGTGAGGGGATCTGGGGAGGTCTCAGAAGAGCAGGGGACGCCCTGTGGGGGTACTTGAGGCTCAGGGTCTCTATGCTTAGGGGGACCGGTAGACGAAGAAGCAGACACCGGAGCTTGAGGGGAGAGGGAAGGCCGAACCGATGCTGACGTTGTCTTTGGAGACAGGACTCTCCTCCTAGCATCGAAGGTGCCATGGCTCCGATGAGAAGGAGTAGATGGAGCCATGGCACCTTTGACTCTCCTCCCAGCATCGAAGGTGCCATGGCTCCAATGAGAAGGAGTAGACGGACCCGAAAGTACCATCCAATCCTCCCGTATCGAAACCATGGGCTCCGAGCCCGAGGTAGGAGCCGAGCTCATCTGAGCCGAAACCCTGAGAGGAAGTGTCGGCACCAACAAATCGGTCCGACTATACTCCCCAGACCCGATGGGAGACCATCGGCTCCTAGAGTCCTCGGTTGGTGCCGAAGTCATTTGAGTAGATTGAGCCAATAACACTGGTGCGGGTATCGGCTCCAAGGGTTTGACAATCATCGGTTTGGGTTCCTTCGACTCTGAGGGTCCAGTATGGCTCGGAGGAGTAGACAAATCCGGTTCCATGGTCTTCGGCACCGACGAGCTGGTCAGGGCTGACAACAATTTGGCAAGTCCTGGTGCCTGTAAAAGCTTCTGCACTAGCCGTTCCATGTCCAAATCTGAAAGGCTGACTGAGGACTTAGATGAATGCGCCGAAGGTGCTGACTGGAGCAGAGGAGAAGAGGGAACCTCAGAGACCGGCTCCAATACTGGGAGCTGGCTCCAAATCAAAGGGGCACTCGGTTCCGAGGTCTGTGAAACCGATGACCCTCCCTCTGAAGTTTTTGCCTTTTTTGCTACTTTGGGGTCTGAGGATTTTGTAGATTTGGAGGATTTGGAAGACATGCTAGTACCTTCATGGCTACTCATCACCTCAGAAAAGGAATGCTGCAATAATCCCCTGTCAGTTAGCTTCCTCCTTCTCTCCAAGAGAACTCTTGAAGAAAAAGAATGGCAAATGCTGCAAGTGTCTTGGAGGTGTTAAGCCCCCAGACAGTAAACACATTGAATGTGTCTGTCAGTGACGGACATTTTCTGCCCACAATCTGGGCATTTCTTGAATCCCGCTTTAGGATGGGACTTTTTCTTGTCATCCGACATAGTAAAAGTAGAAAACAAAAACCAGTATAGTGAAACTAATACCGTGAAGTCCTTACTTTCCTTGTAAAGACCCACTAACTATAACAGTTAAACTATAATTGACAAATACAGGGCTAAAGAGGCCCACTGAGAAAAACCCTGACTATAAGAAAATAGAGATTAATAACTCTAAATAGGGCTAAAAGGCCTACACAAAAACAACTAAGCCAACAGGGCACTAACTATCAGAAACTACAGATTCTAATATTAAAATTTTAACACTAACACTCAAACTATCTATATGAAAATATCTAAGACAAAAAGAAAATTTTTTTATCAAAACTTGCTATTTTTTTCTCACAAATGGTCCGAGCTAGCTGGATCACCGAGATCTGTCTTGCAGCGGCAAACGAGATCTGAGGTAATTCCAGCAGTGCATTGTGGGATAAGAGGCTTGGTCTCGAGCTACTGGCAAACCTTGAGCTTTGCTATTGGCCGTGTCAGAGCCGAGGATCGGCTCCAAACCCATCAGTGAGAATAAACGGCGAGATTTAACAACTTCACGTTCATGGTTTAGTATTGAAATGGGCATGTATGAAGCTGGGTCTGATGGATCTTTATCCTGTTTAGGTATTACAGCTACCACTACTTTCTTTGAGGATGTTGGTACTTCTCCTCTTCTTAAAATAGTTAAACAAGACCTTCCAGGTCTTTATCAGTTTTTTTCTCTCCTAGCTTCCAAACATCCACAGGAATACCATGTATTCCTGGGGACTTTCCTGTAGATTGGTTATATGTCACAAATTTTATCTCATCTCCTCCTATCCTAACCGTTAGTAATTGAGCCTCATCTACCTCTAACCTTGGGATATTTACTACTTCCATAAACATTTCCATTTGTATCCTTTCTTGATTTCCATATTTCTCTGCTTTATACAGACTTCCGTGGAGTTTCTGAAATATTTCTAATACCGCTACAGGATCTCATTACTTTCCTTGTTATAGGCTCCCTAAGCTTGGCGACAGCCTTTTCTACTTTCTGTTGTCTGAGTCTTTGTGCTAAAATTTTTGTGCTCTACTGTTATTATAAAAAAAAGTTGCTTAACAGCAATCTTTCTAAACTTATGCATATTATCGATGTGATCCCTTATTTTCTGCTTAGCATCCTGCAGTTGATACTCTTCTTGTTCTGTGAGATTCCCCCTATTCTGCAATACTTTAACATTTATCAGTCCCTCTAAATAATTCTTGTTACTTCTTAATCACAGCTCCCTTTCTTTTATTTCCACCCTATTTTTAAACTTCATCTTATTTTTATCCCACTCCCTAGCTATAGTTTCAGAAGAAATTTCTGTCCTCTCTAATAACTGCTGAATAATCTGCACTAACCATTCCTTAAATTCCTATTGTTTCAACAGATAGGTGGGAAAGCACCTGCATCTCATTGTTACTTCATTACCCTGTGTTTTTATTTTAGTTATTATTGGTGCATGATCTGAAATAGTTATTGGGTGTGTATCAAGACCTTCAATTAAATGTACTGTTCCTGTGAAATGTAAATTATGTCTAGCCTAGCCCAGTTTATATAACTTGGGGAATAATATGTAAATTCACTCTAAACTCCTATTACTGAATTCACATCTTCCATGCCAAATATTTTCATAAATTTCTTCAAAAAGCTACCCTCCTTTGTTATACTTTCCGTTCTGGGCCACCCAGACACATCTTCACTGTTGCAAATTACATTCCAATCCCCACCTGTAAGTAATATGCCTTGCTGAAAACTGATTATTTCTCCTAGAATTTTCTTAAGCTCCATAATAGCAGTTTTAGATGGAATATAAATACATGGCAGTGTAATCTTCCTCCCTTGCCAGTAGCCCCTTAGCACTACAAATCTGCCATTATTATATTTTTTATCCTCTTCTATCACTATTGGAGTTCCTCTTGCAATTAACATAAGTACTCCTCTTTTCCTTTGTCCCAGATATTCAGCTGAATAACCATTCAGAAACCTTTATCAAATTCACGTTTATTTCTTTCTAAGTTTGTCTCCTGTAACATAGCTATTTGCACTCTACATTTTTAATATAGTTCACTACGCTTTCTTTTTTTTTGTATTTATCTGTGCAGTGGTGGTGCTGCAGTAGCGTTGTTGCCTCACAGTTAGACGCTGCCCGTTCAATTCTCAGTTAGAGCGTCTTCTGTGTAGCGACATGCGTGAATGGGCGTTCCTTCAATGAAGGTTGTGCGTTAGGCCCAGCAAGCCAGTACTTAAAAGTCTACTGCCAATCATCAGCGGACCAGATTTCCGCTGTGGCGCCCCCTAACCGGAAAAAGCCAAAAGACACAAACAAATTTATCTGTGAGACCATTGGCATTTAAAGACATTGCACAAAGCATAATTGCATTAAAAAGTTATTATTCATAGCTTTTATATATAACTCCTTTTTTGTTAAATGTCTAGTTCCAGCTTTTGGGTTACATGCATACACTTTTTGACACGTTGAACTTTTATACAGTTGTTTCTTGTCATATCCATTTGAGCCTATGTCACATCTTACAAAACTTTTTTGTTTTATTGAAAGCCCTCAAAACACACACACACACACGTGCGCGCGCAATACTCATTTTTTTTTGGCCAATCACTCTCCACGAGCCTGTAGCCAGTTTCTCTTTATCATATTGTCTCCATGGAGACACGAGAACCAGGCAGTCAGTTTCTCTTTATCTGATTGTTTTCATGGAAACATAAGACCAGCTATAGAATGGCTACTGAGCATACATGTATTTGCTAGAAAAAAGCCTCATAATATTCAATACTCTTTTTCATTTACTTGTTTACTCTTAAAACTCGTTACTAAATCAGTCCAAGGTCCATAATCCAGTCATTTCCCCATGCAAGAATGAGAAAAAGCACATTAATTTTTCATTAGTTAGGTCCTTTTAGCTAGGCTTTTTTTTCACTGCATTGCCTACATTTCTTAAAACTGAACAAGAGAAAAGGGAGAAAGAAAAGAAAAAAAGCAGCACCTGTTTACAATCCCCATTACACTTAAAAATAACTGAGAAAACTTTACTTTGTAGCATGCAAAGTAAACCATACACCACAAAAATAGTGCTACTTGGAAAACACATTCATTACTTACAGTTAACCTTCTCCCTCCTCTTCCCCTCCCCAAATAATTTTTTGAACATTAATGATAAGAAGTCTGGCATATGCTTTAGAGTCCCCCAGAAGCCAATAAATTCTGAAAATGTCCAATATTTCCAGAATTTCTTGTTCTGTCATGTTTCAATTCCACATTAAGTTACTAGTTTTATTATTGTTCATCTCCATGTCCCTGCTTCATTTCCAACATACTCTTGATTGTTCTAGTCAACTCTTGTGCTCCCTTCTTTCACTCCAACATCTTCCGATGAAACATTGGAAAAAGTTTCACAGTCTCTCTGTGGTCTTTATTATCAGAAGAACAAGAAGCAGAATCTCTGTTTCACAGATCACTTTTTGTTGGTCATATTTTTGTATTTCTTCCTTAGAATGCACTTCATCAAAAAATGATTTTGTCCCTCCAGGGAAGAATACTTTGAAGATAGCTGGATACAGCAGTTTGAATCTCATACCTGCGTCTCAACACTCTCTGAATAGTGGAATACATTTCCTTCTCTTCTGCCTGGTATACAATGAGTAATCATTCTCCACAAAATCTCTGCTGTCTCCCACTTTTAGTACTTTGCCCTTCTGCCACAGATTTGTCAAAATTAATTCCTTCTGCTGTTAGGATTGCATCTTTACTATTAAAAGTTTAAGTTGCTTTCTCATAGCCAGATTTGGAGCATACACACAATATGCCCTTTCAACTAACAACTCCTGCTGTGGAATACCAGTCCATTTGCTTATTAGTGCTTTTATAAAATTAATGCAGTCTGTTCCTTTTAGCTTCTCTGGTATAGCTGAAAATCTCAGGTTTTCCCTATGTGCTCTATTCTCTAACTGTATTATTTTTGAAACATCTCTTTCTGAGCAGTCTCATACTCAGTCAGCCTTTTCTTCATTTCAACTTCTGATTTTTTCAGCTTTACCACCTTGTCTGAATATTTGTTTAAAGTGTCTTCTATTTTTTCCAGGCTTTTGTTGTTTGTGTTAATATACTCCATCAGTGTTTTGTTTATTTTAACCAGGTCTACAGGTAGTTGTCTTATATCTTCCTGTAGTTACTGGAATTCATGTCTAGAGGTTCCATTGTTTTTTGCTGAACAGCTGCAGAACTTTCCCCAGTCAGTGTTTCTTACTCACTTTTTGTAGCCAATATTTTTCCAGATCCTCTGTATTTCTGCTTCCTGGCAACCAGGGAGGACACTAACTAGCCACTTACTACAATTTACCCATAAACACAAGTCTACTGTCCTTCTCTGCTGAGTTTCTGTTTTCACACTGGGAGAGCTAGAATTAAGCTGTTACTCAATGTGCAGCCATCTTGGAAGTACTCATTCAACTCTTTACTAATTATTGTCCACAACTTCTCTGGTTGATAAAAACTATATCTGATCCATATATAAAATTAAAGGGACTAAAAACATTTTCACTGCTTGCATCTTACTTTCCATATCCATGATCAAGGGCTTCCAGTTCTCAGTTTTAAATATTATATTTTATTTAGTCTCTTCTGACATATCCTTAGCTGCCATAACAGAAGCCTGTTTTAATCCATACTCTTAAATACTTCATCATATCATGTCTCCATCAATAGGAGTATCGCAATACCAATTTGTGTGCAGGTATACAATTTACAATTATAGCCTCTGTGCTATCTTTATTAATTTTACATCCAGAAAAGATTTGAAAGCATCTCAAAATGGTCCCCAGCACTGAGATGACCTTTTTTGGATTTATCTGGTAAAAATAATATCTGCAAATAAAGCCAACTTGACTTGATTACCACACCAATTATATCCTTGCATTTTAAAGTTCCTTATTTTCTTTGCCAATGGCTCTAAATATAAAGAAAAACTACAAAGGAGAAAAGGACACACCTGCCTAGTTCATCTGTTTGAACACAACTCATCAGAGAGGAAATTTCCCACTGTAATTTTTGCCTACAATCCTTCATATATCCTCCTAACTAAACTTATTATGACATCAAGGGATGCAAATGCTTTCAATGGCCTACTCATAAAATCCCAACATACTTTGTTGAATACGTTCTTTGCATAAAGACCCACTAACAGCAGCAGTATTTTCTTGCATTCTGCTCCCCTGAAGACCATCACTGGTATAATATTAATATTGTCAAATGTTTGCCTCTCCTCCACAAAACCACACTGGTCCATATCTATCAATTTTAGCAACACCTTTGCCATTCTTTTAACTAGTATAAATACTATATAATAATGGTTTAAAATTGAAGTATGTATTTAGGAAGCTGGATCTTTACTGTCTTTAGGCAATACAGCCACCACAGCTTTCTTCCAAGATGTCGGTGGTTCACCTCCTTTTAGAATAGTGTTAAACAAAATCTTCTGGATCTTTATCACATTCTTCCCTCCTAACTTCCACACTTTCACAGGAATACCATATGTTCCCGGAGATTTTCTTGAAGATCCTCCCCTTCTATCTTAACTGTTAGCTGTTGAGCCTCATCTAACTCTAACCTTGTCATAATTAAGTATTCAGTAAATATTTCCATTTCTGCTCTTTCTTGAATTCCACATTTCATAGTTTTATAAAAATTTTCATAAAATGTCCAAAATATCTCTAAATACTCTACAGGATCTCTGGTTATTTTTTATTGTCATTGTGCTAAAAGTTTTTTTCTGCTTTGGGGTTACCAAAAATGGTTGCTTAACAGCAATCTTTCTAAACTCATGCATATTATCCAGATAGTCCCTTATTTTCTTTTTAGCACTCTGCATTTGTGCCTCTTCTTGTTCCATGAGCTTCCCCTTATTGTGCAATATGTTAATCTTTGTTAGTCCATCTAAGCCATTTCTAATACTACTTAACCCATAAATATTTCTCTTATTTCTATCCTGTTTTAAAAAAATTATTTATATTTTATCTCACTCAATAGCCATAACTTCTGAAGATATTTATGTCTTCTCTAATAACTTTCAAATAATTTCCACTGCACATTCCTTAAATTCCTCTCTTTTTAACACATAGGTGGGAAAGCATAAATGTCTCATTTTTACTTCATTAACCTGCATTTTTTATCTTAGTTTTTAGAGGTGCACTATTTGAAACAGTTATTGAATATGTGCCAAAGTTTTCAATTAAAAGCAAATGATCCTGTGAAATAAAATTTTAATCTAGTCTAGCCCTTTTATTGAACCTTGGGGAATAATATGTAAATGATATCCAAGTTCCTACTACTGAATTCACATCCTCTTCACCAAATATTTTCATACATTTGTTCAGAAATCTATCCTCTTTTGATATATTTCTCTTTTAGGTCCCCCTGATACATCCTCACTATTGCAAATTAAGTTCTAGTCTCCTCCTATGAGTAACATTCCCTGCTGAAATCCAATTATTTCTCCCCAAATTTTCTTAAGCTCCATAATAGCAGTTTGTGGTGGGATATAAGTACATGCCAGCACAATACGCCTCCCTTGCCAATAGCTCCTTACTACCGCAAATCTACCATTATGGTCTTTTCTATCACTATCGGTGCCCCATCTTGCAATTACTATAATTACAAATCCTTTCCTTGTCAAATTCACATACTCATTTCTTTCCAAATGTGTCTCCTGCAGGAATTCTATTTGCACTCTGCATTTTTTAATATAATTCAATACTCTTTCCTTTTGGTCTAAACCTGTAAGGCCATTTACATTCCAATAAAACACATATAGAGTAACCTAAAGGCTATTGTTCCCACCTATTATGCATGACAGCTTTTTGGAATGTGTATTTACAACTTTTGTGCCACATGCACACAGTAATGTTTGGCTAGCTGATCTTACAAGTTGTTGCTTCTCATCTCCATTTGAACCTATGTCAAATTGTCAGGAATTTTTGTTTTAATGAAAATCCTCTAGCAAAAAACAAACTAAATACATTTTCAACACACTGCTATCCCCCATTAAAACAAACATGCAAAACTGTGTACATCTTCAAAAAAGGAAGTTTAACCATCCATATAGGAATAACTGCCCCAAATCAACATCTGCACCCACAGGCATTACGTAACCAAAAATTAAGGTTCCCCATGCTAAAGCACATGCTACAGCCTATGTTCACACTTAAAATGATTACTGTCTGTTCTTTTCTTACCTTTTTGTTCTTCCTGATATGCTTTCAGAAAGTTTTCTTTTAGCCCTAAAAAAGTGCACTGGCTATCTTTACTAAATTAGACACTGTTCTATTAAATGCATTGGAATACTGAAGCTACTATCACTTATTCACTCCCCATGGTTTCAGGCTTTATTTTTCACTAAACTGCTTGTCATTGTACCTTTAAAATTTGCATTTCGTTCAGCAAAGAATGCTAAGAACTCTAAAGATCAGTTACATGAACCTGCAGATAGCTTGTCTCCATGGAAAAGTACTCAGCAATGAATCTTTGTAAATTTCACTTAGAACAGAATGTATAGTTACTTTTAGAAGCAGACTTCTGGACTCTCATTGAATGTTTTCTAATGGAAAAACAAGCTAATATCTTTGCAGTTGTAAAAACTTATCATTGTTCATTGTTTCATCATTTTGTCTTATTTTTAAACTCTACTTGCTTAGAAAAGACACTTGTTTATGGCTTAAGCCAAGGGCATTAATCTAGACATTCACCCTTATAAAAATAAGAGAAAATATCTTAATTCTACATGTAATATAATCAGCACGTGTTTACACCTCACCCCCTCACCAGCAACCTAAGATTATGTCAATACATTAAACTTGCTTTTGTCCAGCCTTCTTCTCTTGTTACATTGTAAAGTTATTATTGCTTACAACTAAAAAGTACCTCTTTACTTTAACATATTTAACACATAACAGTCACTGAAAAGACTCCCACACATTTAAAATATCATTGACTACACACTACAGAAAACTGCTTTACTGTATAAAGCATGCACATTATAGCAGAACATGTTTTATACAAATACTAATGGTGTTGTCTTTTGGCTTTTCCCGGTTAGGGGTTGCCACAGCAGAACTCCAGTCCACTAATGATTGACAGTAGATTTTCACGAACACCGAGGTGCCAGCTCGACGTTCAACCTTCAACAAAGGCACTCCCATTTACGCATGTCTTTCGAATGCCCACCCAACCGTGGGGAGGACATGCAGACTCCACACAGAAGGCACTTCCCGCACTCCAGCTGAGAATCGAATGGGAGAACCTCTTGCTGTGAGGCAACAACGCTACCACTGCACCATCACGGAAGTTCTTATACAAATACTAATAAGAACAAGAATTGTTTTACTTGCAGTTGCTTTTTCCCCTTTTATTGTCTTTCTAAACGTTAATGAAATAACATGGGGTAATGCTTTATAGTCCACCCACAAGTTTAACAAAGTCAACAAAAATCCAGACTTCCTCAATCATTTTTTCTTGTACAGCTGTTTCACAAATGTGATTGATGCTTTATAGTCTCCCACTTATTCACAAATTTCAGTGTTGCATGTCTTCTTCCTGTTCTTCTCTATCTCCCAACACCAGACTTTGGTTCAAGTCCAAGGTACTCCTGATTCTTCTAGTCAACTCCTGTGCTTTTTTCTGTCTCTCAGGCATTTTTCTTTGGAACACTGGAAACAGTTTCCTGGCAGAGTCTCTCTATGAACCTTAGTGTCAGAAGAATGAGAAGCAGAATCCCCCTTCTGCTTGCTGGCTCACCTTTTGTTGGATAAACTTTTTTTTATTTCCTCCCTAGCCTATTCTGCATCAAAATATGACATGTGATACTCCAGGTAAAAATATTCTGAAGACAGATGGATATAACAGCTTACATTTCTCGCCTGCCTCTTGACATTCCCAGATTTCTGGAATAAAGTTGCTTTCCTTTTGTCTGATATACAGTTAATCATCTTCTACAAACACTCTGCTGTCTCCAATTTTTAATACTTTGCCCTTCTGCCACAGTTTTGTCAAGATCAATACTTTCAATTGGTATGATTGCATCTTTACTAATTTAGGTCTTGGCTGCTTTCTCATGGTCAGCTTTGGAGCATATGCTTGATGTGCTATTTTAGTTAACAAATCCTGATGTGGAACACTGGTGCAGTTGCTTATTTGTGCTTTCATAAAATTAATACAGTTTGTTCCTTCCAGTTTCTCTGGTACAGCAGAAAATTTCAGCTTTTCTCTGCACACTCTGTCTTCTAACTCTATTTTTGAAATAGCTTTTCTTGAGAAGCCTCATACTCAGACAGCTTTGTCTTCATTCAATCCAATATTTATAGTTGTATTAGTTCATCTGAACAGCTAGGCAAAGCTTCTTCTATTTTCCAGCCTTTATTTGAGTTGATATATTCCTTCAGTATTTCATTTATTTTAATCACTTCTGAGTACATTTGAATTATTTTTTTTCTTGTCAATTACTAGAAGCCATCTCTTAATCCAAAGCTAAAGCTTGAACTGCTTTTTGCAGTTCTACAGAGAACTTCCCAGACAGTGTTTTCTCTTTAACTTTACTGGTTGATTTTCTTTCATGTTTTCCAAACTTCTTTGCTGGCATCCAGGCAGTCTACCTACTAGCCAGTAACTGAATTTTACCTTAAAAAAATAGTTTCAATGGCACTCCTTTTTCTCAGATTCTGTCTTCACACTGGGAAAACTAAAGTTAAGCTGTTGATCAGTGTGCACCCATCTTGGAAATCCTCAGAAATAGAACAAGGATGATCCACGAGGAAGCAGATTATAAGACAATACCACTGTTGGTGTGTTGGTGGATCTTGACTCAGAGAAAGCAACTGACAGAGTAATTTGGGATTTTATGAGTAGAACAATGGAGCATATGCATTACCTAGTAAAATAATAAGGTTAATTAGGAAGATGTAGGCAAGAATTAAAGTGGGAGGGTTTCTTTCTGATAAATTGTATTTGAACAGAGGAACCAGGCAGGAATGTTGTTTTTTCCCCCATTTGTTATTCGTGAACAGCCAGGCACAAATTAATTATTTTACATTAGGAAGGTTTGTGGTATACTCTTGTGGTGGGACAGTGTGGCCTATACCCTTCTAAGCTGGAAACTGATGGTGAAGGCTTACTGTGCCTGGTATTCTAAGTGACTTGGTTCTGGTTTAAGCTATTGGGTTCTAGTTCAGTTATTTTACACTAGGAAGGTGTGTGGTCTAATCTCTTGTGGGAGTATTCTACTGGATTACTGCTTTATTTAAACTGGTTTTGCAGTTGTGACTGTGATTTTCTGCACTTTGAATTTCTAGTACTTTTGCATTTTATAGCATAGGCTAGATTTAGGCTTGCTGAATCTAGATTGAATCTAGACTGTTTGGTACCATTTGAACACTAAAACCAGCTGAAAAATAAGTATTTTTTAAAGCCTACATTGTACTTTGAGAACAGTTTTCTACTGAATTGCTGCTTTATTTAAATTGTTTTTGTTGTTGTGACTGTGATTTTATGCACTTCAAATTTCTAGTACTTCTGCATTTTATAGCATAAGCATAGGTTAAATTCAGACTTGATGAATCCAGGCTGTTTGATACCACTTGAGCACTAAAAACAGCTCTTCACTGAGATACTGAAAGATCTGAGGCATCTGTTGCTTCCAACTAACTACAAGTGACTGTTTTTGCTCTTATATTGCACTTTTAATTTATATTTGCATGCTACTGTCTGTTTGAATTGTCTAAACTGTTTTTTGCCACATTTTACTATATACCTAAGTCCATGTTTGCTGTTTCTGGGTCTGTTCTGTAACTTCTGAGCGTCAAATTCTAGCCATCCTTGTTGGAGAAAGCCCTTCTGCACGCTTGTAGCAGGAGAGTGCTGTCTGGGTCCCATCTAATAAATGGATGATTGGACTAAAGCTCAAAGACAGCATCCTTATTGGCTAGTTTGAGTTGAACAGGTTATTTCTTGTTTCATTTAAGCCCCGCATTTGCATGAAGCGCACCATAGTGCACTGCCACGTAGTGGTGGTTACCATTGTTGGTTATAGATGCAAATGTTTTGCTTGTTAAATTTTCCCTTAACACTTTGTTTGTGGTCCTCCAGAGTTTTTTTGTGGCCCTGCTCTACTGTCAGGTGGAACACTAAGCCTAGCCTCAGAGATACCAACACACCTCTCAACCACTAGCCATTTTTAAGTGCGACCTCTTTTCCTGACCATATAAATTTACCTAACACTATGGACAGACAATTTCTCACAGTTTCTCCAGCCAGCTTGATTGACATGAGCATCCTGAGGCAGTATAGTAACTGCCTCATGTTCTCAGACAACCCTCTGACTCCTAGTCCACACAAACTCAACATGAGAGAGATGCAACTATATTATGAAACTTGAAGCCATGCTCTCCCACACAGCAGTCAGTACATATGACAATGAGCGGGTTGTCAGAATGCACACTTCACCTCCTACTCCACCCAAACCCACATCACACATAACTAAGTATACAGAGGTCCTCACCAGAAACATACCTAAACACCAGAGACCTCCCAAACACAAACACAAGCATGCTACACATAATACTTACTCTGCAGAACACAGTACACATAATAGCTCATGCACCAGTGTCTCACCTTTCAAGCCCTCAAGGCAAAACACAAAACCAAACATTTTGGTCATAGATGATTCCATTGTGAGACACACAGATGTCCCTCTCACCAGGCTGGATAAGTAAAAGGTCATGGTCAACTGTTTGTCAGGTGCCAGGATCTGCCATGTCACACATGCACTCAAGTCTCTCAACAACAAGCAGTTATGACTCCATCATAGTCCATGTTGGTGTGAACGATTTGAGACATACCCCTCTGGACTATATGAAGACAAACATGACTGAGCTCTCAGACTAGGTGTCTCAGGCAAGTCTATATTAAATCAGCAAACTCTTAAAATAGCGAACGCTGATTTATCGACCCTATAAAAGCGAAAGCTTGAAATCCCGAAGACACAGAACAGCAATTTTTTTCCCAGGGAAAAAAAAATCGCAGTTCCACAAAAAAAAAAAAAACTTCAAAACACTAAATAATGTATATACCAACTCCGACATCACACCACAATGGAGGAAATAGCTAAGTCCCAAAGATGGCCCCGCGATTTTTTTTCCCTGGGAAAAAAACTGCTGTTCTGGGTCTTCATGTTTTCAAGCTTTCGCTTTTAAAGGATTGATAAATCAGCATTTGTTATTTTAAGCATTCACTGATTTAATATAGACCCTCTCAGGCAGGCATGTCCCTAGCCTTAAGTACCATTTTACCTTCACCTAGGATGATGCCTCAATACAAACAAAAAATAATTGACTTCAATAATTGGTTTAGTTTCTGGTGTCATTCTAAAGGGATCCAGTATCTGTCAGCCTGGGATGACATGATCGACAGACCTCGATGCTTTGTCAGAAATGGTCTTCATCTGTCAGCCCAGTGATTTCAGCTACTGGCTAAGGCTCTTGCCACCCCCATAGTGCCTTTTTAGGCAGTGTCTCAAGGACAAAATTCCTGATGTAAAAACTCCATCTAAAAACAACCTCAATGTTATGCTGCTAAATGCTACTAGTCTTAACATGAAACTGCACTCACTGGAGTCCTCACCTTGGAAGATGCAGACATTTGTGCAGTCACGGAGACTGGGTCAAGGCTGTAGAGAGCAACCTGGCCATACTGGGTTACACGTCCTTCCACATGTTCAGAACATAAACTGATGACCTGAAAACTAAAGGAGGCAGTGTATCAATATTCATTAAACATAAACACACCTCCAGATTAGTTAAACAGTATGATTCAGGTGCAATTAACTGTTGGTAGGACACCTATTCAAGTTATTGCCAGCTACAGGACCCCTCCATGAATCAGGATACCCACTCTGCCAACTGGATCTACTTGACTATATCAAGTTACATCTGAACACCATGGTTTTGGGTGACTATCTACCCATCAATTGACTGGGTAAATTACTCATGCTCAAAACTCACTTGCCCAAAGGTTCCTAGACTTTGTTAACGCCAATGCCCTGAACCAACTGGTTGACACCCCCACAAGGCCAACATCCTGGATCTGGTGCTTACCAATATGGGGGGACCACTGTAGTACCCCCACTGTGAGGTCTACCCTGGTGAGATCTGACCACAAATCAGTCTAATTTGAAGTAGCTATCACACCTGACCCTCCCCCAGCAGCAACTAAACCAAAAAATGTCTCCAAAGCAGATTATAACCTCTTACGGAATGGTATAAATAGCTTCACTGCACCTCCCCCCTTCAGATGGAACCGGGAACTATGCAGAGTTCTACACCAATGTTTTATACAAACACCTGTATAACTGCATTGACTTGCCTGCACCTGACAGGAACAAAACAAGCTCTTCAAGGAAGAGGAAACCTGCCTGGTGGACAACTGCCATTAATAGGCTTTATAATAAGAGGAAGAAATTGCTGTGTTAAGAGTAAGAGGGAAAGAGTACTAAACTGGAAACACTCCCTCCTCAGCTTAAACATGCAAATAAGACTACTTGTGAAGTCCTCCCAAGCAAACTACAAATCTAAATTAGCTTCCTCAACTAAAGACAACCATAAGATTTTCTTTAGTTCCATCTATAACCTAAAAGGAAAGGCTCAGATTTGTGCCGAACTGGTAGTTAATGATACCACATATACTGAATCAGTGAAAATCATTCCTCCTCCAAAACATCATTCTGCATGTATTGCTCCCACAATTCCCATCTTTTCTATGTAATTTGCTCCTACCCTTTTCTAAAGATCCCTTTTCCAGTTGTTGTATATATGTTACTGTATTCACTATTTCTTGGACAGTTGGTTTAGACTTTGATTTCCGTTTTCTAATTATCCTTGTGGGGAGTTTTTATTATTTATGGCAATTTGTTGACCAGGAATGTCCAACTGGGTACAGTCCCCTTTTTCAACCGTGGTCCAAGAAGAAAAGATCCAAATGATGCGTATTAAATATTTATACATAATCTAGAAACAAAAACAGCATTTTACAAGTGTATACATAGTCTAGTGAATAAAAATGTTTTGTGAAAGGTTATAAATGATGTAGAAAAGGCATTCAATAGTATTTTGAAAAGTCTGCATAGTAATGGAGTCACTGGAGATTGGCATACAGAGTTTATTATTTTAAGCAAAAGAAGATGATGAGCTTAACTCAATGTACAGATTTAAATTTAAGTGGACCAGTAGCATTTTATACACACACACATTCTGTGGACAAGTAGCATTGTAAACTTCAGTAAGCAGTTTCATAATAAAAACATAGAGTAGACAAAGTTGGAGAAAATAAGTCTTCTTTTATGCTCTAGGTGTTTTTTTTTTTTTTTTTTGCTAGTCAGTAGCTGATGGATTAGACTAAAGACTGGTCGATAAAGGAGAAGGACTAGAAGTGATTGAAAGTCTGAAGTTGGAGATGGAGGGGAAAAGATTCTGTAGGTGAAAGTATGAATGATGAAGTGCATGGGAAAGTGGGTGTTGAAGAAGGGATGTGAGAAAGAGATGAGGGAAGCAACTGAAGGTAATGAAGTAGTGTGGAATTACCGTCTAGGGGTACTTACCAAGGGTTAGTGCAGGGACAAAACTAGAGATTCTGCAGGTGTGACTTTAGCTCTTGTTTAAAATGTTTGCAAAGTTTTTCTGTTTTTAGAGAAGAGGTATGATGTTCCCAGTTGCAGTAATTAATCGGCTGGGAACAAGTAATTAATGGGCTACGAGAAATGAATGGCCCAGCAGATCACAGGAAGCTGATATTTGGCAGGCAGCAGGATGTAAAAAAAAAAAAAAAAAAAGAGTATGTACTGAAAAGTTTACAGAACAAGAAACAAATGTTTTGCTGATGGACCTACAAACACATAGCAAGCATATCCTAGTCATGGATATGCAATATAATGCTTACAGGAACAGTGACAAAATGTATAGGAAATTGTGCAGCGGATAAATGCTGTATGCAAAGTACACAGTGTTGCAGGTGTGCTGAAGAGTGATAAGACATGATATCACATGCAAAGAACAGGGCAAAAAAGATAACTGATGTCAGGTCTGCCGCTGAGGCTGCTCCTACAGCACGCTGGTTGCTCACAGAGACACAGCATTTCCTAGTGACATTGAAATGTGATACAGACAGGACACCAATTCAAGGTGGTTCTCTAATTGTAGTAGTGGGACTGGTCAGGAATGCCCAACTGTCTCTTAGGGATGCCCCTTGTGAGGAAATACCAGTCAGGTAGCACATTTTTAGGCAATTCACCTGGTATAGATAGACTTCACTATTTTCTTTACTGTCAAACAGGAACATTAAGGCTTCATCTCAGATTACCTGCAGCATAGGTGATGTCTGCCTATGAGTCTGTTACGGATGCACCAGATAATCTGTGTGACATGCCATTGCAAGCCAATGTTGGCAAGCTCTTCTGTACAATGTACTTGCACATGCTATAATGCATTTCTGTCACCCATGGACTTCAAAACAGCAAAGGATGCATCCTACACTAACAGGTTTGTATAATACTTATAGCCTCTGTAAATTCCTGGCATACAACTGTCTAATGCACAGTTGGTGATGGTGACACACATGCCAGAAAGTAACAAGGTTACATTACCTGTATGCATTCACAAATTCCACTGGGAGAGAATCCAGCAATACGGGTCTGCACATGCCTGAAGGCTGACAATGAGGGCACTATGCACAAGGTGCAGTCAAAACACACAGGTGTACTGTCAGCAACATTAAAAGTAGAAGGAGCATTATCTTCCCCAATGGCTGAAGGGAATGCAGAGATCCAAAACAGCATACATGCACCTCTGATGTTTAGTGAAGAATGCCTTGTCCATATGCATCTCACACATCATGCAGCAAAAACGCTGGCAGCATCAGAGAGACTTGCAACTTCCAGAATATGCACAGATGGAACTGGGGAAAGGGGCACAAGCTTTTATCAATGAACTCAGGAAAGAGTATTACATTATTACATGATACTGGAATTACCCTAGGCAGCATCTACAGAATGTACAAAGGTCTAATCCAGGTGAAGGTGAATGCTACTTGGACCATTATGGAGGTGCTTAATGTGTTTGTTGGCTTTTGTGATGACATCTATGGCCTCTGTGGCTACCTCCAACTACTGCAAGGAGTAGCAGCCCATTTGGCAGCCATTACTAGATCTCTGCGGTTGCTTGCACATGGTAGGCATTCTTAAGGGAGGAGATAATTGCATACTGCAGGTATGCATGGCTGCTTTGTATATATATATATATATATATATATATATATATATATATATATATATATATGTATATAGTTGCCTCCACCCTAGGCCATGACTGCTCACATGGACTACACTCTTTGGACCCCACTGCTGCTTCCACCACTGACCATGGCCACTCACATGGCCATGGACAACAGCCCTCTTGCTACACGGGCCCCTGGCCATTTGCATGGATGTGAATGACAGTCTCCAGGCTTCACTACTGTCTTCACCCCTAGCCATGACTGCTCATGTGGATGACACTTATCTGGCTCCATGTATGTGTGCATTTGTCCAGCTCCACTATGGGATGACCCCATACATCATAATCAAGGTCCTGTAATTTCACAGTGGCCCACCCACTCTCTTGTAAATGCTCTCCAAATGAGACATATCCATGACCAAATGCCAGCCAACTAATTGTCAAACCCACATAGAAAAATACATGGCCAAAATCCTGCATGCAAAGCCCACACACTGTGGACTACCCAGATGCATGTGCCTGGACAGCTACTGCAATATGATTGTTAAAAAGCAAATATAATTTGTATGCAGGGCTGAGGAAAAATACAGCTTCATAAGCTCAAGTTACTGCTGTGCTTTAACTGCATTCTTTTTGATATGTAACAAGGAAAAAGTAAGTGTTGTATGAGCCGAGGCATGTTAGCTACTGTAAAAGGAATTTGTTAGCCTGACTCCTCCAGACTAGAAGTGCATTGTTGCTAGGGAAGGTTTGAAACATCCAAGGTCAGAAAACAAGACCCCTTGAAGCAGGTGGTTCATGTATAGGAAGGTGGTCACATGAAGTCCGAGGCAAAAATCACGAGATATGAGGACATTTGCAAAGTCATTGATTTGTTAGAGTCATTATAATGTAAAAAGTTGCATAAATGGTTTGATAAGAAAAATGTATAAAGATGCATTTTTTTCTGTCCAGAGAGACTGTTTTACCAACTGCTATGAAGATCGTCTCCCAGGGCTGTACATAAAATTTCTGTTTGCACATCCTGAAGTGTTGTTCCTAACAGTCAGAGACTCAGATGTACAGCTATTCAGGGTATGTTTCTGACTGCATTGTTTGTAAGGTATACAAGTAATAGTGGGAGGACCCCACAGCAAATGAGAATAGTAAATGTATGTGCACATACAGTAAAGGAGAAATTAACACAAGGAGGCACCTTGTGTTGAGGGCAGTACCCTCAGGATTGAAAGGTAAGAGGTATGAGAGATGTTTTATTTTTGTCAGTGTATGAATGAATGAGAAAAAAAAGAGAGAAAAAATTAAAGATAAAGTTAAACAAGTTCATGACCCACCACATGATTGGGACGTAGACTATAAACTGTTAAAACTTGGTTCCTCACCAGGAGAATCCAGGGCCTCAAAAATCTACTATACACAGATAGGCTAAAAGCCCTATACCTCTACTCTGTTTCATACAGGGTCCTCAAAGGTGACCTCTGTCTGGCATACAAAGCGATCTCGGACCCTGCCTTGATGGGACTGCTGCATATCCACAAGTCAAGCTCCACTCGAGTAACCTGCACATGCGGCCTCAACCTGGTCTGTGATATTAATAGGACTTGTTGGTAGGACAGATATGTGCCCCAGAGACTCCCCCATCTGTGGAATGGACTCCCTCTCCATGTCAAGCAGAGTACCTCTTTACCCCTTTTAAAGTGCAACCTGGCTAACTGAATGGGAAATAGAAAATACATCCTTGGGTTTCCATCAGTGTCCCTGCTGGAGAGGGGCATTGGGTGCTGATTTGTCTATACATGGGCTAAACTATTGGCTAGGCTTGTAAGGGCCTCAGGGCCAATAGCTTAGTAACTTCCTATGATCCTATTAAAACAAGTTTAGGAACCCATCACATGACTGGGACGTAGACTAGAAACTGTTAAAACAGGTTCATGAGCCTACAGAATGATGGGACATAAAAGTATGCATGGTTAAAATAAATTCATGAGCCCATAGCATGCTGGGACTTGTGTGATTGTGTGGAATTACCCTCAGAGGGTCCAAAAGAGTGGTCAGTTCTGGACACAGTACCTATCCGCCCAGTTATCCCAATCACAATGCTGGAGCTGTAACATTTGAGCTTGCGCTGGGACGAAAGCAAGGGAGTGCTGTGGGAAAAGGCTGATCAAAACCTCTCCTCTGTTGTTGCATGCCAACAGACTTCCTACCCTTCCCTCCCTGTATGGTGTGTGGATTACTACAGTTATTTTTCTGTCTTTGGAACTGACAGGAACCAGGATTTGTAAGGTAAGCCTAACATTTTTATTATTTATTTATAAAATAAGAAAAATGGGAGCAAAGATAAGCAAGCAAGATCAATTTCCTGAAAAGGGAACACCTGCATATTTTATGCATTTTAACTATGGGAAGAAAAGTTGTAAATATTTGCATGACTGGTTTCAGCTTACTAAGACTTGTTCTGGTGAGGTATTTCCATTAAATGGAACTTATGATAAGACTAAATTAATGACACTGAAAGGTATTTTGGAAGAAAAGAAAAACAAAGTAGCTGGGGAACAAATGACAGCATGTTATTCTTGGAATGGTGAAGTACTTAAAAAGGAAAAGGAGTCAGCATTGAGGGTTGTAGGATGTTAATAAGAAATTGTTGCAACATGTAAAAGAGGTTAAAAAGGCAGTACAGACCAGTAAAAAGGGATCCCTTTATCCTGTCTTAGCAGGTTTGGAACAAACTGAGTATGGCCAAAAATAAGAACCTTCTGAAGAATATGATAATCCTTCAGTAGCTACTGCACCTCCACCCCCATATGCACAGGTATGGGTATCGCCTGTACAAGACTCCGTTGTTTCTCAGACCCTCACCTTTCAGTCAACCGTCCATTGGCCACCCAGTCTGCACGATACTGTTACACCTCAGAATAGTCCCCCTGTTCAATCCTCATCTTCTGAACAGGCTTCTGCAGTCGAGGGGGATTCTTCTTCCTATCCTTCTCAGATAGCTTCTACTTCCCCAACAAGGGCATTAGTATTTGACACTCCTGTATCTCACCAGACACACTCACAAGACAGGGTACAACAGGAGATCACGACCTCTGGAGGGGATCGTTTGGCACCTCTCATGGAAATTCTGGAGGCTAACAATAGAAAACTTGTTCATCATCCTTGGACCCCTGCTGATTTGCATACTATATCCAAAAATATTCCAAATACTAGAGAAGATCCATTAAAATTCATAGAGGAATTAAAAATTATAATAGAATGTTACAATCCTACTTTGACAGATTTAAATCAGCTGCTTAGGGTCGTTACTTCAGATGAAATTCACCAAGGCTATTCACACCTTCAAGCTAGTTGCCCAACACAATGCATCTGACATTCTCCAGATCCAACTAACAATAGGTAAGACTGCAATCCAACTTGTAGCTTGCTACAGATCCCCCACCATGCCCCAAGATTCTCACTACACCTTTCTAAACATACTGGAAAATATTAAGATACAACCAAACACCCTAATACTGGATGATTTCAACTACCTTGCCATTAACTGGGAAAACTACTCGGGTACCAACATCTTTTCCCAACGGTTCTTGGAATTTATAAATTCCAACACCCTGGGTCAACTAATCTATTGTCCCACCAGAGGCTGCAGTATCCTAGACCTGGTCATTACTAACATGGGAGATAGATGATCCACACCATTGGTCACCCCCTCATTGGTCAGGTCTGACCATAAGCAAATCACCCTTGACATCCACATCCCACCCCCACCCCCCAGTAAGGAAACCTCTGTAAAAAAAACTTCTCCAAAGCCAACTTCATGCTACTTAAGTCAGAAGTGACAAACTTCATGGCACCTATGCAGATGGGAGCTGAAGGTTCGACTGCTAAATCCTACACTAAGGAACTGTACGAGCACATGAATCATGCCATCCCAAACAGAACCAAGACACTCTCCTCCAAAAAAAGGAAGCCAATCTGGTGGTCCCCTGTCATAAACAAACTATACAACAGAAGGAAGAAACTGTTGCAGAAAAGAGGAAAATCCCAGGATGCAAAGCACTCCCTTACCAGCCTCAGTAAGAAGCTGAGATCCCTCATAAAATCCTCCAAAGCTTGTTATGAAAATAAAATTGCCAATGATTCCAAAGACAACCACAAGGCATTCTATAGTTAAGTCAAGAATCTAAATGGCAATGCTCAGATCTGCTCTGAGCTACAACAGAATGGCATTAAATATACGGATCCCAAGGATATTGCCAATATCCTGGTAAATCGATTCAGTGCCAACTTCACCCTCCTCTCACCCCCTAAAGGGCCCATCTCAATACCAAAAGATTGCCAAATTCCAGTAATCATGGCTAGACAGATAAAAACCACACTCTCCAAAGCTAGGAATACAGCATCTATGGGACCAGATGACATCCCGGGCTGTGTACTACATGAACTACAAAATGAACTGGCACCTCACCTAAGAGTCATGTTTAGTCATAGCCTCACCTCTGGCTTCGTGCCCACTGAGTGGTGCACAGCTACAGTTATCCCACTCCACAAGAGGGGATCCACCTTGGATCCCGGGATCTAGCGTCCCATCAGTCTGATGAGCCTGATCTGCAAGGGCATGGAACACATTATCATGGAACTTATAAACAAAGACACTGGCAACCTTCAAACACTGGACCCCACCCAGTTTGGGTTCGTGAAGGGCTGATCTTGTCTCCTGAACCTGACTGACTTCTTCAAATCAGTCTCCAGAGCTGTGGACAATGGTAAGACGGTCCACACAGCCTATCTGGACCTCGCCAAGGCCTTCAACACCATCCCCCACTCTGGAATCATAGATAAACTTACTAAGCTGGGCATACATCCCTACGTCACTTGATGGGTTGACAACTGGCTTACTTACAGAACCAAGACTGTAAAAGTAGCAGACTCCAAATTCAGCTCCTGACAAGTGGAGTACCTCAGGGTTCAGTCCTGGGACAGCTCTTGTTTGGCATCTACTTCTCTGAAGTACAGGCCAACACTAAGGGAGTCTGGCTAACAAAGTTCGCAGATGACTGCAAACTGGGAGCCATTACTGAATCCCCAAATTATGTGGATATTCTACAAAAGGGCCTTACAGAAACAGATGCTTAGTGCCAGAGCCATGGGCTCAGGTTTAATGCCAAGAAATGTATAGTTATTCCCTTTGGGAAAAAACATGTACCCATGAATTACCACATATGTGGCAGTACACTAAACACCGAAAGTGTGATGAGAGACTTAGGGACACAGGTAGACAGTGGTCTCACCTTTGATAACCACAGTGCCACAACAGTCAGGAAATCCTTCTATGTGGCACACCTCATCACTAAGGGCTCTTCATCCAGAAAAAAAGTAATTGTCCCACTGTACTCATCCCTCATTAGACCCATTACAGAGTACAATGTCCCATTTGGTATGTACCTCACAAGACATCTGCAACAGCTGGAAAGGCCACAGAAATACCTCACTAAAAGAATCACAGGCCTAAGGCAGATGCTCTATGCTGACCGTCCAAAAAAACTCCAGCTATACTCTGTGGCATATTGTCTACTCAGAGGTGACCTCTGCTTAACATACAAGGCCATGTCAAACCCTGAGCTGTTGGACATGCTCCACTTAAAGAAATCCCAATCCCTCAGAGCCACACGCTCCAGGGACCTAAACCTTGTCATCACAATGGACAGAACATGCTGGAGGGATAAGTTCCTGACTCAGAGACTCCCCATACTCTGGAATAGACTGCCCATACATGTCAAGCAGAGTGCCTCCTTGGCCCTCTTCAAAAGAAACCTTGATGATTGGATGGGAAATAGGAAATTCACCCCGGGATCACATCAGTCACCCTGCTACACAGGGGTCCAGGGAAGTAAATATTGTGGGAAGAAATATCTGGGGAATTGTTTGGCTAGGCTTGTATAGGCCCTAGGGCTGATAGCCTAGTACCAACCTATGAAGCAGTTACTGGAAAAGGCTGAGATAACAGATTTCACTCTCACAGGGAATGAATTAACAGATAGACAGCATTGTTAAACAAAATTACAGATGTGTGTAAAGTTAGGACTGACTGGTCTAAAATACAGGCATGTAAACAAAATACAGGGAAAGCCCCTGCAGACTACTTGAGTCACCTTAAAACAGGATTTGCTACACATTCAGGAATACCAGACCCAGAAGAGCAAACTAAGCCAGCTATTGCAGCACCCTTTGTGCAGGGTCCGCAAGCCCCTGTACTTCTTCTTCTTTTGGCTCGCCACAGCAGATCAACTGCTTCCATTTCTTCCTGTCCTCTGCATCTTGCTCTGTCACACCAACCACCTGCATGTCCTCTCTCACCACATCCATAAACCTTATCTTAGGCCTTCCTCTTTTCCTGTAACCTGGCAGCTTCATCCTTAGCATCTTTTTGTCAATATACTCTGCATCCCTCCTCAGCACATGTCCAAACAAATGTAATCTTGCCTCTCTGGCTTTGTCTCCAAACCTTCCAAGCTGGGCTGACCCTCTAATATACTTATTCCTAATCCTGTCCATCCTCATCACACCCAGTGCAAATCTTAACATCTTCAACTCTGCCATGTCAAGCTCTGACTCCTGCGTTTTTGTCAATGCCACTGTTTCCAATCCATGTAACATAGCTGGTCTCACTACCCTCTTGTAGACCTTCCCTTTCACTCTTACTGGTACTCGTCTGTCACAAATCACTCCTGACACTCTTCTCCACCCACTCCATCCTGCCTATACTCTCTTCTTCACCTCTCTTCCACACTCACCATTACTCTGAACTGTTGATCCCAAGTATTTAAACTCATCCACCTTCTTCACCTCTACTCCCTGTATCTATCCTCCCCCTGTACAAAATCAAATAAAGCAAGTGCTCATAGACCGACAAGGAAAGGACTTATATAGAGTCTTTATTAAGAGCTACAAATCACTGTACAGAGTATCAGGAAAAATGGAGAAAGGATACAAAGGATAAGCTGTTAACTTTACAAATCAGGCAGCTGGAAAACCCAAGGGGTCAAGGCAGAAGCAGGGGAAGGGGCAGATAAATTGCTAGAAGATTTAGTAAAAGTGCTGGCTGAGTGGAACAAGGTCCAGCTGGTTGGTAGCAATGAGCTGGCAGTGCCCCTCCAGCTTCATCTAATACATCTTGCTTCAATTGTGGAGAAGCAAGACATTGGAGAGGGGAGTGCCCACACAGGCAAATAAATGCAGAGAGTCCAAGACACTTGGACTGAATGGCAACCAAATTATAATAATGCAGTTTTTTCTCCACCTCCTCAGATTGGAAGGAGTCAGGAAGCTCCATAATGACTAGGTCAAGGAAATAACACAGAACTGAATCTTAACCCTCTACTGCCATTAGATCAAAACGGACCCTACGTTAAGATGAAAATAAATTCAAAGAAAACCCCATTTCTGGTGGACACTAGAGCCACTAAGTCAGTGTTAAAAATTACTTCAGTCAGTCAAATAGCAGTATCAGAGCATAAAGTAAAGGCAGTGAGAGTGACAAATACTATGGTTACGTATCCTGTTTCAGAACCCATCCTCATTTCTTTAAGTCCGATCAAAGAAAAGCATTCTTTTCTTTTGAGTACTACTGCACCAGTAAATCTGTTAGGAAGAAATTTGTTATGCAAGCTGGGTTGTACTATTTACTGTACCCCAGAAGGGGCATATCTGAATTTTTCAACAGAATCAGAGGGGGAAGTATTGGCAGTTTTAGCAGAAGCTGAGGAACATGTTGGAAGCATACAGGCAGATGGAGAGTTATTACAGCAGGTACCTGCCAACTTGTGGGCTAAGCATGCAAATGAAGTAGGAATACTGAAATCAGCAGAACCAGTAAAAATAAAATTAAACCCATCAAAACCTCTCCCTAGAATTCCAGAAGCACAGCAGGGAATCAAACCTGTAATTCAGTCTCTGATACAGCAAGTAATAATAATACCAGCTAAAAGCCCTTGTAATACTCCTATTTTTCCAGTGAAAAAGCCAGGAAGGGATACTTATAGATTTGTACAAGATTTAAGGGCTGTAAATAATGCAGTATTGCCTACTTTTCCTGTTGTTCTAAATCCAGCAACAATACTGAGTTGCATAATACCCACAGCTAGTTACTTTTCTTTATGTTCAGCATTCTTTTCTATACCTATTCACCCTGACAGTCAGTTTCTGTTTGCTTTAGCTTATTAGGGGCAGCAGTATACCTGGGCATGGTTGTCACAAGGCTATACTGAATCTCCTTCATTATTTTCTCAAATTCTGAAAAAAATATTTGGAAAATGTGACATTTCCAGTTGGGTCTGTGTTAGTACAATATGTAGATGATTTACTAATAATATTAAATTCCTTTCAGCAATGTCAGCAGGATACCTTGCATCTTCTGACTATTCTTGCAGAAAAGGGACACAAAGTGTCTAGAGAAAAACTACAATTGTGGTCACCTCAGGTACGTTATCTTGGTCATTTAATATCTCAGGGTAGCAGGCAGGTGTTACCATCTCATATTGATGGAATATCTAAGGCCCCGTGTCCGACTACTCAGTGACAGCTTAGGTCTTTCCTAGGCATGACATGATACTGCAGACAGTGGATCCCTAACTACACAGAAATTGCCAAATATTTGATGAATCTCTTAAAGCAGGATACACTAGAGCCTCTCCTTTGGAATAGCAAAGAGGAAAATTCATTTCAGAATTTAAAAACAAGCTTTAGCTACTGCCCCAGCTTTAGGGTTACCAGACTATGATAAGACTTTTATTTTATTCTGTCATGAAAGAAATGGATTTGCTCAAGGAGTACTTGAACAGAAACATGGGGACAGCCGTCATCTATTAGCTTATTACAGCATGGCATTTGATTCTATTGCAAAAGGTTTTCCACCCAGTTTAAGGGCAGTTTCCACAGCTTCCATTCTAGTTAATCTTGCAAAATTGCTAGAGCTCAGCATGACCTCAAAGTGTCTGTCCCTCATTCTGTATCATCTATTTTGCTTACGATGAAAACTAAGCCACTCTCCACTGCACATCTAACTAGATATGAACTTACACTTCTTTCTGATCCATTTATTTCTCTGATCCGCTGTCCTGTTCTAAATCCTGCATCTCTGGTGTGTGTGTGTGTGTGTGTGTGTGTGTGTGTGTGTGTGTGTGTGTGTGTGTGTGTGTGTGTGTGTATTTGTGTGTGTGTGTGTGTGTGTGTGTGTGTGTGTGTGTGTGTGTGTGTCTGTGTTTCTCTTAGGAAGGAAATAATAGGCTACACCTATACGCAACGCTGACCTGAACCTGTTTGTGGACAGCTCCTGTGGAAGAAATCAAAGGGGCAACTGATGTCAGGAATAGCCTTCTTTACCGAAGAGACACAATTGTTGCAACAAACATTAAGGGTGTTCATTCTGCTCAAACAGCTGAGTTAGTGTCTCTACAAAAGGCCTTTGAGTTAGCCAAACACAAAAGTGGCCAATATGTTTACAGACAGCAGTTATGCATTTGGGGTGGTACATTAGGTTGGGCAATTCTGGAAAGAGGGTTTTTGACCTCATCAGGAAATCAAATTAAGAATTTAAAGTACATAAAATCGGTTTACTATTAAAATATCGAAGTTAAAAAAAAAAAAACGGTACTTAACAGCGAACTATTTCGCTGAAAAAAGAAGTTATGTCTTACCTTAACGTTCCATCTGTGTTGTAGATCTTTGTTCATTCATTGCTATTAGGACCGCGGCTCCATCCTCAGAACCCATACGGCCATTTCCAAGCTCGCGCCAACCAAAAAACTCTCAGCTAAGACCTACCCATAATGCCCCTCTCCTAGTTACACCAGATCGAGTTTGCCTGCCCCTATATAATACACGTAGTAATAGAAAAAAAGTAGAAGGTTCTGTCTCAGCAAATACCATAACCAGGAGTTCCTAAAGTCCTCCAGGAGTCCAGGCAGGGTGAAGGAGGACGGGAAGTAATGAATGAAGAAAGATCTACAACACAGATGGAACATTATGGTAAGACATAACTTCTTTATCTGATGCTGTAAATCTTTGTTCATTAATTACTATTAGGACCGAGTCCCCAGCTACTTGACTCCTGGGTGGCCCTAAGGAAGGATATTCCTGAGCACCATAGAACCAAAAGATGCTCATCCCCTGGAGGCCAAATCCAATTTGTAATGAGAGATAAAGGGATGAGGTCTTGCACAAGTGGCTGCTGTGCAGATATCATCCACAGAGGCTCTGGAATGAAATGCTACAGAAGTAGCCATAGATCTGGTGGAATGAGCCTTTATTCTGGAAGGTAAGGATAGCTTATTCTGTTGGTAAATAAAGGTAATGATATTTCTAAGCCAGGAGGATAGGGTCACTTTGGAAACAAGTTTACCCAATCTGGGTCCTGCAAAGGTCACAAACAATTGATCTGTTTTCCTGAAAGATTTAGTCCTGTCCAAATAACAACGATGCTGCCGATGCACATTAAGGGTGTGCAAAAGGTACTCCCCTCTATTAGAATGCTGAGGGAAGAAAACCGGCAGGTCAACAGGTTGGTTAATGGAAAATCCAGAAATGACCTTGGTCAAGAAAGAAGGGTCAGTATGAAGGGACACCCTATCCATGTGGAAGATCAAGTAAAGTCTTTTGACACTCAAGGCCTGCTCAGATACTTTTCTTGCTGAGGTAAGTGCTACTAGAAGTAAGGTTTTCCATGACAAAAAGTTTAAAACACATAGAATCAAAGGGCTCAAAAGGAGGACCTGTGAGAGATTGAAGTACCAAAGTCTAGTCCCAGGGTTCTAAGGGAGGCTTGACCGGAGGTTTAACATGTAATACTCCTTTCAAAAAAGTCTTGCATAGGCGGTGTGACAACATCAAAGAATTATCAAGTCCATTACGAAAATTGGCGATACCTGCTAAATGTACAATGATAGTCGATGCTGAGGCTCCTACATGTAAAAGAGTAGTCAGGTATTGTAGGATCTTTTGAATAGGCATAGAGAAAGGGTCTTTCCCTTACCAGCCTCAGTACGAAGCTGAGATCCCTCATAAAGTCCTCCAAAGCTAGTTACGAAAATAAAATTGCAAAAGATTCCAAAGACAACCACAAGGCATTCTATAGCTATGTCAAAAATCTAAATGGCAATGCTCAGATCTGTACAGAATGGCATTAAATATACTGATCCCAAGGATATTGCCAATATCCTGGCAGATCAATTCAGTGCAAACTTCACCCCCCCTCTCACCCCTAAAGGGCCCATCTCAATACCGAAAGATTGCCAAATTTTGGTAATAACGGCCACACAGGTAAAAAACACACTCTCCAAAGCTAAGAATACAGCATCCATGGGACCAGATGACATCCCAGGCTATGTACTACATGAGCTACAAAGTGAACTGGCACCTCACCTAAGTGTCATGTTTAATCATATCCTCACCTCAGGCTTCATGCCCACTGAGAGGTGCACAGCTACAGTTATCCCACTCCACAAGGGGGGATCCACCTTGGATCCTGGGAACTACCCCCCCCCCATCAGTCTGATGAGCCTGATCTGCAAGGCCATGGAATGTATTATCATGGAACTTATAAACAAAGACATTGGCAACCTTCAAACACTGGACCCCACCCAGTTTGGGTTCGTGAAGGGCCGATCTTGTCTCCTGAACCTGACTGACTTCTTCAAATCAGTCTCCAAAGCCATGGACAAGGGAAAGTTGGTCCACATAGCCTATCTGGACCTCGCCAAGGCCTTCGACACCATCCCCCCACTCTGGAATCATAGATAAACTTACTAAGCTGGGCATTAATTCGTATATCACTCGATGGGTTGCCAACTGGCTTACTGACAGAACCCACACTGTAAAAGTAGCCGACTCCAAATCCAGCTCCAGACAAGTGGAGTACCTCAGGGTTCAGTCCTGGGACTGCTCTTGTTTGGCATCTACTTCTCTGAAGTACAGGCCAACACTAAGGGACTCTGGCTAACAAAGTTTGCAGATGACTGCAAATTGGGAGTCATTATCGAATCCCCAAATGATGTGGATATTCTACAAAAGGGCCTTACAGAAACAGATGCTTGGTGCCAGAGCCATGGGCTCAAGCTCAATGCCAAGAAATGTATAGTTATCCCCTTTTGGGAAAAAAAACATGTACCCATGAATTACCACATAGGTGGCAGTACACTAAACACCAAACGTGTGATAAGAGACTTAGGGGCACAGGTGGACAGTGGTCTCACCTTCGATAACCACATTGCCACAACAGTCAGGAAATCCTTCTATGTGGCACACCTTATCACCAAGGGCTTTTCATCCAGAAAAAAGGAGATCATTGTCCCACTGTACTCATTCCTCATTAGACCGATTATAGAATACAACACCCCATTTGGTATATATCTCACAAGACATCTGCAACAACTGGAAAGGCTGCAGAAATACCTCACTAAAAGAATCACAGGCCTAAAGCAGATGCCCTATGCTGACCATCTAAAAAATCTCCACCTATACTCTGTCGCATATTGTCTATTCAGAGGTGATCTCTGCTTAACATACAAGGCCATATCAAACCCAGAGCTGTTGGACATGCTACACTTAAAGAAATCCCAATCCCCCAGAGACACATGCTCCAGAGATCTAAACCTTGTCATGACAATGAACAAAACATGCTGGAGGGATAGGTTCCTGACCCACAGACTTCCCAGACTCTGGAATAGACTGCCCATACATGTCAAGCAGAGTGCCTCTTTGGCCCTCTTTAAAAGGAACCTTGATGATTGGATGGGAGATAGAAAATTCACTCCTGGGATCACGTCAGTCACCCTGCTAGACAGGGGTCCAGGGAAGTAAAGACTGTGGGAAGAAATAGCCAGGGAATTGTTATGGCTAGGCTTGTACAGGCCCTAGGACCGATAGCCTAGTACCAAACTATGAATCTAAGTTCTGATCTTTGGCCCAAATAGAGAACCTAGTCCATTTACTAGAATAAACTTTCCTGGTGGAAGGTTTGTGTGAAGCCAGAAGAATTAAACGAACAGGAGATGGGATGTCAGGCAGCCTGGCAATCATTGAAAGTGGAGGAACCAAGCTGTGAGCTTGAGACTGTGAAGGTTTGGATTAATCAGTCCCCACGGATGAGATAATAGGTCTTGGGAATGATCCAGGATCCATGGGCTGTGAATCAGATGAGGCCATAGAAATGGGAACCAGACTTGATGGGGCCAGTAGTGGGCAATGAGGATCACTTTGCTTCTCAACCTCTGAGCTTTTTGGAGAAATTTGGAATGAGGGGAAACAGGGGAAAGGCATACAGACGACCCGGGGGCCAATCGTGCATTACAGCATCCCTCGGTGGTTCCCCCTGAGGGGAGATCAGGGCAAAGTTGCTTCTGCAGTTGTAGTTTGGGGGGGGAGCAAACAGATCGCAGCAAGGCTTGCCCCAGTGTTGGAAGATCCGACCCGCTGTTACAGGGTTGAGGGACCACTCGTGAGGCATCAGGATGTTCCTGCTCAGATTGTCCACAATAAGGTTGGAACTTCCAGGAATGAGCGTTGCTATAAGAAAGCAGTTGGAAGCTATCGCCCAGTGTCAAATCCTCATGGGTTCCCAACACATAGGGTAAGACCTGGTTCCGCCTCGCCTGTTGATATACCAGACGACTGGCATGTTGTCTGACTGAATTGCAATGGTCCCAGAGGGTAGGGATGCATGGAATGCTTGCAATGCTAAGAAAACTGCCCTCAGTTCCAGGACATTTATGTGCAAATTGGCCTCCATGGGGGACCAGGTGCCTTGGACAGTCTTTCTCTGGAAATGCCCCCCACACCCTAACAGGGAAGCATCAGTGGTCACCGTGGCCGTGGGCTGGGGAAGACAGAATGGTCGACACCAAAGATTCTTTTGTGGCTTCATCCACCATAGCATTTCTTCCTTGTAACGGTTTGCAAGATGTATCATGTGGTCGATTTAGCAATGACCATTGTGCGGAAAGGAGCCACTGCAGGATTCTCATGTGCAGTCTTGTCAGTGGTACTAACATAATGGCAGTCACCATGGAGCCTAAGAGTTGCAGTACAAGACATGCTGATACATAGGTCTGAGGAAGAAGGTCTTGGATTTGGTGTCTTATTTTCAAAAGCCTGTGAGGGGGGAGAGAAGCTTGACAGAATGCTGTGTTGAAAACCGCTCCAATAAATTCCAGTGTCTTCGTTGGGGACATTTGAGATTTGTCCTTGTTGATTGTAATCCCCAAGTGGAGAGGAAGACCTTGAGTGTAAGGGAGGCTGCGGACTAGGAGATTCCTGGTCGGAGCAGTAAGGAGCCAATCGTCTAGATAGGGAAACACCTGGAGTCCTTGTAGTCGAAGATGAGCTACCACAACTGCCATACATTTGGTGAACACTCAGGGGGCTGCCGAGAGACCGAATGGCAGTGCCCTGAACTGGCAGTGATTGTCTCCCAGCCGGAAGCGAAGAAACCTCTGGGAGCGGTGATCCATCTTTATGTGGTAGTACGCATCCTGAAGGTCTATACAGCACATCCAGTTGTCCATCCCTAGGAAAGGAAGAATGGACTGTACTATGACCATCTGGAATTTTTGAGGTTTGATAAACTTGTTTAATAGGCTGAAATCCAGGATTGGTCTCCAGTCCTCTGTCTTTTTTGGCACTAAAAAGAACCTCGAGTAAAACCCAGATCCTGTTTAGTCTGGTGGGACTGATTGGATGACTCTTTTTCTTAGCAGCTTTTTTATTTCTAAGGCTGTTAATTCCCTCTGATTGGGTGGTACATCGGGAATTCATTTGACGAGTCTGGGAATTAAATCGATCTGAATATTATTCTCTGCACCCAAACATCAGTAGTAATAAGATGCCAGGCTGGTAGATGCAGAGAAAAATGACCCCTGACTGCTTCCAGAGGAAAGCAATCAGGCTGCTGCTCAGGAGTGCTGGTAGGGTCTGCCGGAGAAAGAATCTGTAGCGCCCTGGTTACGCAGACCCCCCTCTACCCTGAAAGGGGCATCTTCCATATGAATTGCCCCGGGGGGATTGTTCACCACACGTGTCACAAAAAGATCCTTGGGATTTCTTGAACCACATTTTTCCTCCCTTCTGGTTCCTGGAGTAGAGTAGGACCTCTGGGGGTTGAAAAAGCATATGCCCACAACAGACAAAGTCTTTCCATCTTTCTCACTATGTGCAAGTGTGTCTCGTACTTTGGGTCCAAAAAGTGCAGATTCGTCGACAGGTGCATTGACGAAGGAAGATTTAAAGGGGTCTGTGAAGTCACACAACCGCATCCAAGCATTACGTCTCATGACAATGCCTGATGTGGCAGTTCGAGCTGCCCCCTCGGTGGTGTGAGATATAAAACGCATCAAGGAGTTCCGAGATGGATTCAAGGGTAGCTAGCTGTGAGGCGACAATATCACACACCTCATCAGGCAGTATCCCTACCAAAAAGGAAGACATTTCAGAAATTAGGTCTCTCTGGAGGGGAGTAAAGTGTGCCAGATAGTTCAGCGACTGAATGGGGAAGGTTGCTGAGGCATAGGTCCACTTCCCTAGTCTGTCCATGATCTGGGACTCCCTGTTTGGAGGATGGACAGTGAGACTATCTTCTGCCAGTTCCCTCTTGGTGGCCACCACCATGACCATAGAACAACTGTCAACTGCTTGGACCAGTGGGGCTGGTCTTCAGGTGTAGATAAAATTTTGTCTGGCCTCCGGGGGACAGGTTCTACATTGTTCAGGGGCTTCCAGGCATGCTGCACAATGAGTTTAACAAGGTCATCTGCTGGTGGGGTCACCCAGGAAGTAGATGGCTGGGCATAGAAGGCCTGCCAGAACACAGATTCCTCAGAAGAAGGGTTAAAGGACTTCCAGTCTCCCTGCTGCTTGAGGATTTTGAGAATGTCTCTGAATGAGACATCATCTGGGGGAGACCGTGGGGACCCTTCCCCCTCATCACAATCAGTGTCTTCAGTGATAGATTCCTCCGGGGAATTAAGGTGCTTCCTCTTGCACCATTTCTTCCGGGGTGGCTCCCCAGAGGGATCTTCTGAGGAGGACACCGGAGAAGGGGTTCCCTTCAAAGGGAGTTCTTGCGACTCCTGTTGCCGGGGTCCCAAAATAGAGGGTTGGGAGAGGTGCATGCTAGGGGGGGGTTCTGATACTGATGTCATTGGTGCTGACTGCAAGCCTTTGGAGTGAAGGACCTTCTCCATCACATGGACAGCAGGCCCGTCCGAGGAGGGATGGGAGCCCGGAACCGGGAGGGACAACCTCGGAACTGGGGTCACACCCCACACTGAGGAGCCCACCTCCAGGTAAGGAGCTCTGAGAGGACTGGAAGCAGTCAAAGCTGTGGACTTAGATGGTGCCAGTGAGAAAATAGGCGCCAGGCTAGGTAGGTATGGACAGTCCAAGCACTGCTCTGAGACAGCATCGGCTCCGGTGGAGCCGATGCAGCAAGGGTGGTCAGTGCCGATAGGGGAAAAACTGCTGTCGGAGCCGAGACAGTATGCACTCGAGTGGACATCAGTACTGAGATCTCCGGGATCTGAGTAGAGACTGGAGGAGGATAAATAGGGGAAGATGTAGTAAAAGATTCGGAGCCAAGAGGGACGGAAGGTCTAGCTGGAATTGGCAATCCACTAGCTGTCAGAGGCTGGTCCACAACCCGCAGCAGATCTAATTCAGAAAAACTCCTAGTGGATCTAAAGGAGGCTGCTGAAAGAGAATCAGGTCTTTCTAGAAAGGGGCTAAACCTCTGCCCCAAAACAGGGTCGTAAGTTGGAGATTATCTTGTCCTTGGCAGGTATTCGGGTTTTGGAGCTGATGGAGCCGAAGAAACTGTTGGCACCATGGCCGGGGATGGTGCCAAAGCAGCTACAGTCATCAGAGTCAATGTCAGATCCAAGGATGGCACCAAAGTCAGTGGTGCCGAGGTTGGAACCGTAATAGGGGAGAATATCATGGATGGCACCAAGGGAGAAGATACAGAGCCTGGTGCCGAAGAGGTCTGCACCAAGGGCGCCGGCGAAGCATGGAGCCGACTCGGTTCTGTAACCACCGGAGATGCAGGAACTGAGTGACTCCGTTTTTCCTTATGTTTTTTGGTCTTTGGAGGGGGTGAGACCTCTGACCTTGATAGAGCCTCCAAAAAAGGTGTCTTGATTAAACCTTTTAAAATAAGTTTATTTTTACGTTTTGCTACTGTACAATTACTAAAACTAGCACAAATGTCACAGTCAGCTTTAATATGATCCACGCCCAAACAGTAGACACAACGAGCATGTGTATCCGAGTTAGGCATCTTACGCCCACACGTCACACTGTTTAAACCCCAGCTTAGCTTTGTCTGAAATAGTAAGGCAACAAGGCTATCCTACAGAAAAAATAAAATAAGGGAGAGAAAAAGGTGACAGAATACCAATGTTGGTATTTAAAAAATACCACAAGTGGTAAGGAAGGGCCTGTCAAAGGCAGGAGAGAGGGACAGTACCAATAATGGTAGAAATTAAATTATCAAGGTAAAGGGAAGGGAATAAAATTAGGTTATAGGCGACAGTGAGAAAAGGCTAAATTGACTAAAAAGTAAACAATTTTGAAGAGAAACTATCTTAAAAATAACAATTTTCTACTTAGCTTTGAGAGAGATGGCTAGCACGTCTGACTAGGAAAGCGGCAAACGAGATCTGGAGTAACTAGGAGAGGGGCATTATGGGTAGGCTGAGAGTTTTTGGCTGGTGCGAGCTTGGAAACGGCGTATCGATTCCAAGGATGGAACAGAGGTCCTAATAGTAATTAATGAACAAAGATTTACAACATCAGATGTACACATTACCTAATGACCCTAATATCGAAAATCAGCTGTTAATGCCGAAAATGTCGAACACAACATTTTACGGCACTTAACAGCAATTCCACCCTTGCCATAACTCTCTAACTAGTACACCTAACATCCCATTTATGCAGGGTGGCAAGCCCCCCTACTCCCCCTGTGGGGGACTGTGCCCCCCAAACAATATATATTCCAACTCCGAGATCGCACCACAGTGAGGAAAGGGATGTATTTCCCTTACCACACTGTACCGTGATCCCTGTACATAATTGAACATTGATATTTGCGAATGCACACTACATTCACGTATGTAACATTCGATTATGTAGCTTGCACACATATGAACTCTTCGAACATCTGTAGTTCGAATAGTTCATAGGCGTACAATGCTACGTCGACATTGTAATAGTAAACCCATAAAATCATTGTTAGATGCACTTTGGCTACCTAAGAGGCTGTCTGTAATCAAACGTTGTGCCCATCAAAAGGGTAAAGATGTTATAACAAAGGGCAACTATTTGGCAGACCAAGCTGCCAAACAAGCAGTAGTAGATTGTTGTAAAAATCTGTGTATGTTAACGATAAACTACAACACTAATGATGTGTTTCATTTTGAAAAACTGTCAGCCTTTCAAGCTGAAGCATCACAGGAAGAAGTTCTAAGGTGGCTCAAGGATGGATGTATAAAATCCTCTGATGGCATACGGCGACATCCAGACGGCCGACTGGTGGCGCCTACCTCTTTGCTACCTTACCTGGTAAGGGCATATAATCTACTTGCCCATACAGGTAAGACACCTTTATTTAATCAACTTACCCGAAGTTGGTATGCCCCTCATGTCTCCTCTGATACTTCAGCATGTACAAAATTGTAAGTAAAAGTGCCAACAGTAAGGCTGCATGTTTACCACCACCCTGGGGACCTTTTGTTAACATGCACCTGGACTTCATTCAGATGCCTAGGACTAATAATTTACAATTTATTTTGGTGGTTGTGTGCATGTTCTCAGCATGGGTGGTGAAAAAACTGTATGACTTTATATCAAGATTCAGTATACCATGTACTATCAATGGTGATCAGGGAACAGATTTTAATAATTCTTTACTTAAGAGAGTGTGCAAAGTTTTTAATACTAAGTCGAGTCTTCACTGCACCAGCCATTCACAGTCATCTGGATTAGTGGAAAGGGTAAACAGAACCCTTAAAAATAAAATTTTAAAGACTTGTGCTGAAACCCACTTAAAGTGGCCCGAAGCCCTCCCCTTAGCATTAAAGAGTATGAGGGCCTCACTGAATGCCACCAGGAAGTTGAGTCCACATGAAATATTAATGGGGAGACCCATGGCCCTTCTAGCTACCCCTCCAGTGGGAAATGCCGATTTAACCTTGTCAGATGATGCCATAATTTCATACTGTCAGAACTTGATTCGTATTTTGCAGCAATATCATCGAACAGTAAGAGCAGCTGGCTACTGAGACTTGTCTGCATATATCAACTGGACACAAGCTGATTTAAGTATATTTTTCTCTGCACTTATTTAAGATTTGAGTCAGTAAATATTGTGTCTCTGTCTCTCTGCAGTTAAGTTGCCTGAAGTGTGAAAAAGTGTAGCCATCTGGGCTCACTGAAAGTTGTTAGACTGCTTTGAAATTCCTTTGTTAGTTAGCTTGGGGGGGGGTTCTTCTAGCATTAAAATCTGCGTTGGTTACATTTCTAGTAATCATTTTAAATCGAGTTGCTGGCTACTGAGACATGTCTGCATATATCAACTGGACACAAGCTGATTTAAGTATATATTTCTCTGCACTTATTTAAGATTTGAGTCAGTAAATATTGTGTGTCTTTGATTCAGTAAATATTTTGTCTCTGCCTCTCTGCAGTTAAGTTGCCTGAAGTGTGTGAAAAAGTGTAGCCATCTGGCCTCACTGAAAGTTGTTAGACTGCTTTGAAATTCCTTTGTTAATGTTAGCTTGGGGGGTTCTGCTAGCATTAAAATCTGTGTTGGTTACATTTCTAGTAATCATTTTAAATCGAGTTGCTGGCTACTGAGACTTGTCTGCATATATCAACTGGACACAAGCTGATTTAACTATATTTTTCTCTGCACTTATTTAAGATTTGAGTCAGTAAATATTGTGTGTCTTTGATTCAGTAAATATTGTGTCTCTGTCTCTCTGCAGTTAGTACCCCCGTTTCCCGTTGTGGTGTTAATGTTGGTGGCTTTGGAATTGCTCGCCCCTGCTGTAAATCTCTTTTTGCACACTCCTCCTGGACCCATCTCATTTGCTCACTCAACTGAGTACAGTGAGATCATATTTTGATTTTGGATACTCCTACCAGTCCCATCTCCTCTGCGGTGTACAGAGAGAGCACTTGGGAAGGACATACCCCTATAGTATCTTAATCTGCTCGGTTTCCTCCGTCTCCAAAAAAAAATTTGCACTTCATCTGCCTTACTGTATTTGTGTTTCTTCCTACTTTATTACCTTATTTTGCTTTTGCCTCTTCTTAAAAGTACTCAATTGAATTTATTCTGCTGCCTTTACTACTGCTTGTTAGTAGCCTGATTAAATTGTAACTGTTATTCTAAGGCCCTTGGTTTAAGCACTTGGGCTTCAAACCAGTTGTTTTACATTAAGAAGGTTTGTTGTCTGCACTCTTGTGGCAGGACAGGTAGCATACATCCTTCTAAGTTGGGAACTGCCGATTGAAGGCTCAGTGTCTATTATTCTAAAAGTGTATTAGTTCTGGGTTAAGCACTTGGGCTTCAGGCCAGTTATTTTACATTACGAAGGTTTGTGGTCTGCACTCTTGTGGGAGGAGAGGCTAGATTCTGCCCTTCTGAGCTGGGAATTTCTGGTTAAAGACTTATTGTGCATGCTTACTTGAACTGTTTCTTTCTGAAATTGGTACGCCTTGTTTGCTGTAGCATAGACTAGATTCAGGCCGGCTGGATCTAGCTTTGTTTGTATAACTTGTGCACTGATCCAGGCAGTCTTTTTTGGAGAAGGTTTCTCTGTACCCTAGTGGCAGGACTGTGCAGTTAGAACTTGTCTGATTGAAGACTGCTGGAACAGGGCTCAGTTTTAAGCTTTTTAACTGGTTAATTGGGTAAAGTGTTGTTTTGAATGTATCTGCTCTATTTTCTGGGGGGGAAAAAAAAATATATATATATATATATATATATATATATATACTTGTTTCTCACCTTTCTGAACTAGTATAGTCCAGTTTTCAGGTTACTGCTGTGTTACAAGTTTCTGTGTTGCCCATACCTTACTTGGATAGAAGGAAGTTTCTCTGTTCACCTGTGAGAGAGGGGAGCTTTGAGCAGCTTATCTGTCCCTGGAGGAGTGGTTTCAGCCCAGAAGTTAATAGTTCATTGGCCATTTTGGGCTAATTTCTATCTCTTTTACTTCCCTGCTATAAAAACCTAATTTGCACAGTTTTTACGCTTGTATTCCACTCAGCAAGTGCCTTCCAGGTGTTCTGCAGAGTCTACAGCAGCAGAGACAAAAGAGTGACTTTGGAGTGATTAAGTATCACTTTTCAGCTTTTCTTGCTATCTTAACTAATTCTGCCTAAAACACCAGTTTTTTTTAGCGGATCTGTGATTTTAAAAGTTTGTTATTGCTACATATTGTACTTATTTGCTGCCTGCACTTGAATTAAGTCATTTTTGTGTTTAAATAATCTGTTTAACTGTTGTAGGCTACACACTAAAGTGCGATAGCCTTTTCTGTGCATTTAAAGTGTTGTTTAGATTGTATCTACCCTATTTTCTGAAAAACAAAAAAAAAAACAATATATATATATATATATATATATATATATATATATACTTGTTACCCACCTTTCTGAACTGGTATAGTCTAGTTTTCAGGTTATTGCTGAATCCAGGGCTGTTACAAGTTTCTGTGTTGCCCATATCTTACTTGGACAGAAGAACGTTTCTCTGTTCACCTGTGAGAGAGGGGAGCTTTGAGCAGCCTATCTGTCCCTGGAGGAGTGGTTTCAGCCCAAAAGTTAGAAGTTTTTCAGCCATTTTGGGCCAATTTCTCTCTCTCTCACTTCCCTGCTATAAAAACCGCATTTCTGCGGTTTTGTGCACCGGGCAGCACCATTTAGCTAGAGTTAAACTATTCTCGGCTCCAGGAAGTCTACTCTTCAATTTTTCCCTTGGAACTAGACAAACCTTCAACTTTAGCACTCAAACCATTCATTTCACAGTCAAGCACTTGCTTAAAACTCATAGCAAGCACTAATTAACCCTAGCACTAGACCCCCTATACTGTCCAGAAGGACAAGGCTCTCTATTCGTCCCCACCAGCCAATCAGAAAAACAGCTTACTCTACCTATTCAGGCATGTCCAAAGGGCAGTTTCCGGTGTACTCTCCAGTCCAACTGGTGAATCTGGGCATTTTGAGGCAATGTTACAACTGCCTCATGTACACAGACAACCCTCTCCTCCTACCACCAAACACTAATATATGCGAGAGATGCAATTATACAGCCAAACTGGAGGCAAAGCTCTCTCAACCCAAGACTGGAACTGACAGTCAAGAGGAGAAGGGTAATACTTGCAACACACCACCATTCTCACACAGACCTAATAAACCAACACCGGCAAATAACACACATGAATACATGAAAACATACTCGGAGGCTCTAAATAAAAATCTGCAAAAGCAACAGAGACCTCCAAAGCAGACATCCAAGCAACCTCCACACCCCATCACCAACCATGAAACACATATTTCACATAATCAGTGTGCCACCACAATCACAGCCCTTAACTAAAAAAATAACATACCCAACACACTAGTAATAGGCGACTCTATAGTCAGGCATACTGATGTCCCACTAACTAGGCTGGACAAGGAGAAGGTTACAGTTAACTGCCTGTCAGGTGCCAGGATCCGCCACATAACACAAGCACTCAGGTCACTCCAGAACAAGTACAAATACAACTCTGTCATTGTCTATGTTGGTGTAAATGACCGGAGACGTACCTCCCTGGACTACATGAAAAGAGACATGGAAGAGCTCTGTGATCATGTAGCCCAGGCCGGTATGACCCCGAGTAGCATCCTGCCCTCACCAAGAATGATGCCACAGGATAAAGAAAAAAATGATAAATTTCAACAATTGGCTAAGTTTCTGGTGTCATTCAAAGAGGATCCAGTATATGTCCGCCTGGGATGACATGCTCGACAAGCCACGTTGCTTTGCAAGAGATGGCTTGCACCTGTCACCCTTAGGCTTTTGAATACTGGCCAAGGCTCTTGCCGCCCCCATAGTGCCTTTTTTAGGCAAGGCTCAAAAGACAAACCCACCACCATAAATAGCACAAGTAACCAAAAACTGAGGGTAATGCTACTCAACGCCAGAAGTCTAAACCTCAAAATGCAAGCACTCAAGGCACTCCTCAGTATGGAGAACATCGACATCTGTGCAGTAACCGAAACCTGGTTTAAGGGTCCTGAGAGCACCCCATCACTACTAGGCTATAACTCATACCATACCCTTTGGCCACAGAACCAGGACCGAAACACAAAAGGCGGGGGTGTATCCATATTCATCAAGGATACCCACACCTCCAGGTTAGTGGCGCAGCACAAGGCATCAGAGATCATCCATGTGCAACTAACAATGGGCAAAACTGCAATCCAAATTGTAGCTTGCTACAGATCACCCACCATGGCCCAGGACCCCCCTTCCACATTTCTGGAGACACTGGAAAATATGAAGGTCCTACCAAACACCTTAATACTGGGTGATTTCAATTACCCAAACATAAACTGGAAGAACTACTCAAGTACTAACTCCCTTGCCCAATGCTTCCTAGAATTTATAAACTCAAACGCCCTGGATCAACTGGTCAACACCCCCACCAGAGGGAACAACATATTGGACCTGGTCATCACCAACATGGGCGACCGGTGTTCCACACCAGAGGTCAACCCCTCGCTAGTTAGATCAGACCATAGACTAATCACTCTGGATATCCACATTCCGCCCCCACCCCCAATCAAGAAAGCCACCCACCATGAAAAACTTTTCAAAAGCAAACTTCACATTACTTAAGACCGAGGTGGAAAGGTTCACAGCCCCCATGCTAAAGGACAATGCAGTCCAAGCTACTGAAACCTTTACAAAGGCACTCTATGAGCATCTGCAGGAATGCATGGATCGTGCTATCCCAAGTAAAACCAAGACTCACTCCTCCAAGAAAAGGAAACCAGTCTGGTGGACCCCTGCCATAAACAAGCTATACAAAAGAAGGAAGAAACTAGTACAGAAAAGAGTAAATTCCAAAGAAGGAAAGACATCCCTGATCAGTATCAGCAAGAAACTACGATCCCTCATTAAATCATCCAAGTCTAGTTTCGAAAGAAAAATTGCCAATGACTCCAAAGATAACCACAAAGCATTCTTTAGCTATGTCAAGAACCTACGTGGAAACTCTCAGATCTGCTCTGAGTTAGTACAGAATGGCACAAAATACACTGAACCGACTGATATTGCAAACATTCTGGCAGACAGGTTTAGTGCGAACTTCACCCTCCCTCTCACCACCTAAAGGGCCCATAAGCATACCAGAAAAATGTAGGGCCCCGTCAATCACCGATGCACAGGTTAAAACAGCCCTATCCAAAGCCAAAAACACAGCTTCAATGGGACCGGATGGGGTCCCAGGCTGTGTCTTACAAGAGCTCCAAAATGTACTAACCCCTCACCTAAATACACTGTTCAAACTCAAGCCTCTCTACAGGCTACATACCCATAGAGTGGAGAACAGCAACAGTTATCCCTCTCCACAAAGGTGGAGCCACAACGGACCCTGGGAACTATTGCCCTATAAGCCTGGTCTGAAAAGCTATGGAACGCATCATCATGGAACTCATTAACAGAGACATTGGGAACCTCCAAACCTTGGACCCTACCCAGTTTGGTTTTGTTAAAGGGCAGATCATGCCTCCTAAACCTGGTGGACTTCTTTGAGATGGTTACCAAGGCATTAGATGAGGGAAAGGAGGTCCACACAGCCTACCTAGACCTCGCAAAGGCTTTCAACACCGTTCCCCATTCTAGTATTATAGACAAGCTCACCAGCTTGAACATAAATCCCTACATCTTGAGATGGGTTGCCAACTGGCTCATGGATAGAACCCACATGGTGAGAGTTGCAGGCTCTACGTCCGACTCTAAACCGGTTATAAGTGGCGTCCCCCAGGGCTCAGTCCTAGGACCCCTCCTGTTTGGTATATACTTTTCAGAGGTACAGGCAAGCATAGGAGGACTATGGCTGACCAAGTTCGCAGACGACTGCAAACTAGGGGCCATAACTGATTCTCCAGCTGATATAGACATCCTTCAGATGGGTCTCACTGAGATGGATACCTGGTGTCAAAATCATGGCCTCAAGCTAAATGCCAAAAAGTGCATAGTCATCCCCTTTGGAAAAAACAAAATACCCATGAATTACCACATAGGTGGTAGTCCCCTAAATACAGAAAATGTAATAAGGGATCTGAGGACCCAAGTAGATAGTAATCTCTCCTTTGATAATCATATTGCCAAGGTGGTTAGAAAATCCTTCTATGTGGCCCACCTAATCACAAAAGGGTTCGCATCTAGAACAAAAGAGGTTATTGTGCCTCTCTACTCATCACTCATTAGACCCATCATAGAATACAATGCCCCATTTGGGATGTACCTTACAAGACACCTGCAACAGCTGGAAAGGCCACAAAAGTACCTCACCAAGAGGATTACTGGCCTCAAACAGATGCCCTATGCAGCCCGACTCAAGAAACTCCAGCTGTACTCAGTTGCATACTGCTTACTCAGAGGTGCTGTCTGCCTGACATACAAGGCCATGTCCAACCCAGAATTAATGGACATGCTCCACCTAAAAAAAAACAAATCCCAGAGATCCACACACTCTAGAGATATAAACCTCACCACAACGATAAATAGGACATGCTGGAGAGATAGATTCCTATCCCAGAGACTCCCCATGCTTTGGAACAGGATTCCAATATACATCAGGCAGAGCCCCTCACTAACACTCTTCAAGAGAAACCTTGACGGGTGGATGGGAAACAGAAAATTTACCCCGGGGATCACTGCACTGGCTCTGCTGGACAGTGGCGCAGGGAACTGATGGCTCTGCTGGACAGAGGCACAGGGAACTAATGGGTCTGCTGGACAAAGGCACAGGGAACTAATCTAAGGGGGTGGCGAAAGCCAACATATTTGGGCTAGGCTTATAAATGCCCTTGGGCAGATAGCCTAGTACTTACCTATGAACCTATTACCAAAGCTTCCTGACCTGTCCTGTCATCAACTACAACCAGGTGATTGTGTTTACGTCAACATTTTTCAGAGGAAGAACGCCCTTAGCCTGAGGTGGAAAGGTCCTTTTCCAGGTCCTGCTGAAAACCCTGACTGCTGTTTGCTGTGCAAGACTACCACTGTGGATCCATTTGTCTCACTGCAAGAAGACCTGCCGTGTGGGGACCCCAGACGAATCACTGCAGCCAACAGAGGGAGATCGAGGTGTGACAGATAAATCATCTGTCCAGTGAGGAATTCAACTTCAGTAGCAGTCCACGATGAATCCAGTGACAACAGGTACCCTTGCTTTGTTTCTGCTGCTGTTTCCTTCTATAAACTGGTCAAGAGAAAACAGTTTCTTGCTGGTCCTTTGGCAATATGCCAAAAATTTAAACAAAACAAACTGCTGGATATGTTCGCATATACCTCATCATTCTAAGTCAGGGACTCCTATGATTCTCATCCCTCCATCACAAGTGTCATTTGAAAAGGACCTTAATGACATTAGTCTAACCTGGCATAATGTAACTGATTTTTCATAGGTTGTGTCTCTTCAACTTACAACTACACATCATGGAGAAACATGTTATGCCAGAAATGGGACTGTACCAGTAGGGAAAAAGCAAATGTAATGACACCAGGCATGAGTGTGTGTTAGACTATTTGCACTTAAAAAGCTATGACTGGGGGCATGGTATGGGCAAAAGTGACCGTTACTACATATGTGGTGAAAGTGTCTACCCCTGGTTGCCTACAAACTGGTCTGGATGTTGCTTTGTAGACTATATTACTCCTACTACTCAACATTTCGAAAACCCACCAGCAGGTAGACTGAGAAATAAGTAAGCAAGCCACTGGGCAGAGCAAGTATTTTCAATTTTTAATCATGGGTATGGAGTGCAAAGGACAATGCTTGAAATCACCATGCTTGCTCAGATTCTGCAGGAGATGGTCAACGAAACCGCATCACATCAGGATGGCAAATTGAGAAATGACTGAAATGCGAACTGTAGTGTTACAGAATCAAATGACACAATATAATGCTTGCTGCAAAAAGGGGGGGGGTCATGTGCCCTCATAGGGAGTCGTTGCTGTTCATATATTAGTGGCTATCATGATGAACAGGAAAAACTGGCAAATTTCAGGGAGCAAAGGGCCAAACATTTGGACAGCACATCAAACCAATGGACACTTTTTGGATGGTTGGGCAGTATAGTTGGTAACTTCAGAACTAGTAAAGTCCAGGGTATTGCCATTGTACTTTTTATTTTATTTGTGATCATTCTGGTATTTTCTATTCTAAAGGTTGTGATTACAAGATGTTTAACCTCATCTGCACATGAAATGCCACTGCATGTACCAATCAATGACAGTTCTATTTTGACAGATAATGATGGTGATTACTACAACACTGAAGCATATTTTATCAAATTAAGAAAAATAAAAATATAATTGCATGTATGGTATGACACTGATAGTGTCAAAGGAGGAAACTGTTATGGAACAAGATCAGCTTATTAAAATGTATATTAGTTTCATTAATGATGCGACGATATGATTGTTAAAAAGCAAATATAAATTTGTATGCAGGGCTGTGGAAAAATACAGCTTCATAAGCTGAAGTTACTGCTGTGCTTTAACTGCATTCTTTTGATATGTAAACAAGGAAAAAGTAAGTGTTGTATGAGCCAAGGCATGCTGGGTACTGTAAAAGGAATTTCTTGGCATGACTCCTCCAGGCTAGGAGCGTGTTGTTGCTAGAGAAGGTTTGAAACATCCAAGGTCAGGAAACAAGACCCCTTGAATATATAGGAGGGTGTTCACGTGAAGTACGGTGTGAAAATCACGAGGGATGAGGACATTTTCAAAGTCATTGATTTGTTAGACTCAGTATAACGTAAAATGTTGCATGATTGGTTTGATAAGAAAATTGTATAAAGATGCAGCTTTTCTCTGTCCAGAGAGACTGATTTACCAACTGCTATGAAGATTGTCTCCCAGCGCTGTAAATAAAATTTGTTTGCACAACCTGAAGTGTTGTTCCTGATTGAAGGCATATAAGGTAATTTTTAATGTTATTTAAGACTACAACAATAATTTGTGATTTTTTTTAACAAAAACATCTTTATTGAATTTTCACTTAAGACAATCATACACTTATATAAATGAAAACAAACCTCATTGTCATATTTTCAGTTGCAAACATTATACATCACTTATTTTCGTACCTCTCAATCTCTTAGCACAAAAAAAATCTGGAGAAAGCAAAAATAATGGGAGGACAAATAAATATTGCTCTTATAAACTTAGAAAATTTATAAAATAAAAGGTTCTTGTGTTAGCATGAATTTTCTAAAATGTATGAAGTCTGACAATCAAATGTCTGCCATTATTTGGTGGTTTCATTCCTCAATGATTTACAAGAAAATCATAAATTTTATGAGAATCAGATAAAAAATATGAGGCAAAAATCTGGACAGTTGAGAGGTATGCTTATCTTCTGTACAGTCATTGTCAAACATTACATAACTCGTTCAGTTCCTGCCTTTCATTAAACTTCATTCCTCCTCCAAAACATTATTCTAAATATATTGTTCCCATAATTCCCATTTTTTCTATGTAATCTGCTCCTATTCTTTTCTAAAGATACCACTTACAGTTCTTTTATCTCTGTTACTATGCTCGCTTTTTCTAATGCAGCTGGTGTAGACTTTTGATTTCCATTTTCTAGTAATTTTTTTTTTTTTGGTAGCCACCAGAATTAAGCTCAGCAAGGCCTTATCTAGGCAATTCTGATTCTGTATCACAGGTAAAAAATAATTTTCTTAGTTATACCATTTTGTTCACTCAGTATTTCTAAAAGAGTAGTCTGCAGGGATTTTGTTTAAGTCTGCCAACTCATTACACTTCCAAAAAATATGTTCTCAATAACCTCTTTCTTCCCCAACTCACCTCCAACATTTGCAACCCACCTGAGGAAAAATTCTTTGGAGTTACTTGGGATACAAAAATGCCTATCAAACAATTTCCAGGCAAAGATCTTAGATGTTCTAGACTTTGTTGCCTACTTGGGAGACAAACATATATCCTCCCATTGAATTTCTTTGTGAATGCTAAGCAGAAGTATAATTCTGGGTTTGTGTGCATCATAATATATTACAGAATTTATTGAAAGACTATGAATGCATTATCACTACAAAGTATACCTCTTACTGAGGACTAGCTAGCTGATCCTTCTCTTCTCTCTCTCTCTCACCCCCTTATGCAGTTAACATTTCTCCACCGTGTGTGATCAACAAGAGTGTATGATTCTCTGGCTTACCATAGATTTGTCATCCGCGGTGGTGCAGCGGTAGCGTCGTTTCCTCACAGCAAGAGGTTCTCCCATTCGATTCTCGGCTGGAGTGCGGGGAGTACTTTCTATGTGGAGTCTGCATGTCCTCCCCGCGGTTGGGTGGGTGTTCGAAAGACATGCGTAAAGGGCGCGCCTTCATTGAAGGTTGAACGTCGAGCTGGCACCTCGGCGTTCGTCAAAATCTACTGCCAATCATTAGCGGACTGGAGTTCCGCTGTGGC
>NC_056733.1:1413196667-1413215056 GCF_019279795.1 Protopterus annectens
GTAACTGTATTGTCCATATGCGTGGATGTCATGAAGTTCACCACTTCTGTCTTAAGCATGAAGTTGGCTTTGGAGAAATATATTACTGTGGTTTCCTTTAATGGGGGAAGGGATGTGGATATCAAGGGTGATTAGCTTATGATCGGACCAGCGAGGGGTTGACTTCAGGTGTGGAACACCGGTCACTCATGTTGGTAATGAGTAGGTCTAGGATATTGTTGCCCTTGGTGGGGGGTGTGGATAAGTTGATCCAGGGCATTGGAGTTTATGAAGTCCAGAAAGTGTTGAGCTAAGGAGTTTTTACAAAAGTAGTTTTCCCAGTTAATGGTGGGCTAGTTGAAGTCTCCCGTTATTAGGGTGTTTGGTTGAACCCTAATATTTTCCAGTACATCTAGAAAAGAGTGGAATCCTGGGGCATGGTGGGGGGATCTGTAGCAAGCTACAATTTGGATTGCAGTTTTGGCCAGAGTTACTTGCACTTGGTTAACCTGGGATGCATTATGCTGAGCAACTAGCCTGGAGGTGTGGATATCCTTAATGAATATGGACACGCCTCCGCCTTTGGTGTTTTGGTCAAGGTTACATGGCCGAAGTGTGGTATGAGTTATAGCCTGGTAGTGCAGAGTTTTTCTCTGGAGCCTTGAACCGGGTCTTAGTCACTGCACAGATATCCATGTTCTCCATTTTAAGGAGTGCCTCGAGCGAGTGCATTTTGAGATTTAGACTTCTAGCATGGAGTAGCATTACCCTCAGTTTTTGCTTGCCTGTTCCTGATACGGTGGTTAATTTGTCATTTGAACCTAGCCTAAAAAAGGCACTATAGGGGCAGCAAGAGCCTTAGCCAGTATCTGGAATCCCAGGGGTGACAGGTGCAGACCATCTGTGGCAATGCATCGTGGTCTGTCAATGTCATCCCAAGCCGATAGATACTGGATCCCCTTAGAATGATGCCAGAAGCTTAGCCAATTGTCAATCATTTGTCGTACTGCGGTATCATTCTGGGCGATGGCAGAATGCTTCTCAGGGCTAGGGTCATACCTGCCTGGGCTACAAGATCACAGAGCTCTTCCAGGTCTCTCCATGTAGTCCAGGGAGGTACTTCTCAGGTCATTCACACCAGCATGGACAATGACGGTCATATTTGTATTGTGGAGTGACCTGAGTGTGTGGTTTATGTGGTGGATCCTGGCAGCTGACAGTAAGCTGGTTTATCCTGGTGAGTGGGACATCACTGTGCCTGACTAGTCACCTATGACTAGTGTGTTAGGTACATTTTGCCTTGTTGGCTGTGGTTGAGTGGCACACTGAGTCTGTGGGCTGTGTGTCATTTGGGTTGTGTTGGGGGATGGAGGTTGCTTGCGTTTCTGCTTTGGAGGTCTCTGTTGCTTATACAGATTATTATTGAGAGCCTCCATGAATGTGTTTTACTGTGTGTGGATTTTAGTGGTGTAGATTTAGTGAGACTGTGATGAGTGTGGTGTGGTGCAAATATATATATATATATATATATATATATATATATATATATATATATATATATATATATATATATAAATATGTATGTGTATATGTATATGTATATGTGTATATGTATGTATATATATATATATATATATATATATATATATATATATATATATAATAAAATTTTAGATCATGAAAGTAGGCATATGGTTGAAACTTTGAGACCTGTATCCTGTGACTTAAGAATGCATTTTGAAAGTCAAAGATCTTGGGACAACAGATCTCTTGTAAATTTGTATAAGTTTGTGTCCCGTAGTAAGGAGTTATGGTTTAACTGTGGATCTGATGTCTGCTTGACCAGTGGGGTATTGGATCTGATACTGGCCAATTCCTTAGGACTTCAAACTCACCAGGCTCGTCACCCTACTACTCGGATCTATTTTCTTTAGTTCCTCTCCTTTTTCTTTTTCTTCATCGTGTGCATCTTTTTTGGCTCTGTAGTGATTTAGTAGTAATAGGTAGTTGTATTTTTGTAAGCGTGCTTTTGTGACTGCCTTATGAAAAGCTTTAAAAAAATGGGTTGACTGTAGGCAGAAGTTTGCTCTCTCAGGACACATTGGACCATGGTCTCTAGTTGGGAGCTTTGCACCCAAATTCAGCATGTTCCATTTGTGAGGGGGTTTGGTTTCAGGGCAGGCAAGGAGCATTGGTCCTCGAGGGCCTTTTCTCTGGCCCTTAATCAGCTTCTCTTTGTCCCTTGATTCTGAAGGTCAGGCCTGAGAATTGTTTGCGAGACTCTAGACCATTAGTTGGGAGGTGGGCAAGGTCCTCTCTTTCATCCCTGGTGGTCCTTCCTTGAGCTTGCTGGACTTGGAAGATCCCATGACTTTTAGGTCTTATGACTGCTGTGGTGCCGACTTTGGCTCCTACTCCTCGTAGCGGATTTCCCTTGGTGTCAACCACCAGTCAGGCTTTACCAGCTCCAAGCCTTTCTAGTCCCTTCCTACTTAAAGGAACTCTTTAGGTAGGTTTTATCTTGCCTATTTTTCTCCATGTACCCCACTGGACCTGTTCTCAAGAGTGGTCTCTTTCCCCATCCTAGTTGAGTCTTTTTAGGTCTGTTCTGGCAGATGGGTTCTTTTACTGAAGTCTGTGGGCAGCAATAAAGCTTTGACTTGGAGCAGCTGATGAGGTCCTTTTTGCATACTCTTACTTGGGATTCAGTCTTCAGGCCTGGTTGCATTCCCACCCTCTGTCATATCTGTTGGCTTGGCAGTCTTCAGTTCACTCATTGCTTGTTCTTACTGATTCTGATTACTTTGGGGCTGTCTGGACCTTGGAGCCGCTGTGCTGAAGCATGAGTTTCTGGATTGAATTTGACTGTCCCTGCTTCGAGTTCATCTCTCTGGCTTTTGACAGCTCAGTTGTGGTCTCATGCTGGGTTAGATGTTGCACCCTTGGGCTTGGGTGTATCTCTACCTTCGGTTACTGGGACCCCCTGTCCCAGGAGGCCAGCTTCCACATTATCCTTTTGTAGAAAGGATATTCCCCAAGGAGATGGCTTGGGTTTCCCCGGCTGGTGTCTTTCCCCTTTCTTGTTCGGGCCTGTGACCAGTTATCAGTCTGCTCCTGTACACCTTGCATCAGTAGGTCTCCATCCTTCTCCCCCTCGCATTGCTGGAGTGGGAGTTTTCAAAGAAGAGGTGTAAAAGGTAATACCTCAACTCCTGGAGGAGTCTCTCTGCAGACCTTTGGAAGGAGAGGGGTTCCAAGTCTCCATGGGACGACTCCTTGTTTGGCAAAGCAGCTTTGAGATCGCCAGTGTGGAGGCTGGGCTACCAAAGCTCCCTCTCTGGAGGAGTCTGTATTTTTGGAGACCTTTGACATGGGCCCATCTGTTCCTTGGGTGGTTCCCTCCTCTGGTTGTAGAACCGGTGTCCTGGAGGCAGTGGAAGGAACCCGACATGGATAGAGCCCATTCCTAGGAAGCCTGATAAAGTTCTTGCATGACCCCCCCCAAAAACAAACTGGCCACATTTGAATTAAGGGTTTAGCCATCGATGGTATTGTGACAATGGCTGCCACCAAGGAGATCTCTGAAGAGAGCAGTTGCTCCAGTCCCTCAATAGGGAGTCTCTGGTTTTGTATAATGATGTGCTCCTATGCTTCTGCTGTACACGTGTTGAATGCACTTGGCCAGATTGTGACCTAGTGTGCAGAAGTTAAATTTAACTTTGCAGTTTCAGGAGATTCAGAAATCATTTGAGACTACCCCCATCTACTGCCAACTTCTGAGGTGCATTTCTGATCCTGAGTGGTTGGCTCTGGTATTGTCATGCAATGCCACACTTGGATGTGATTATTTGTAACTTTGCAGTTTTCTTTGAGTCCCTCATTTTTGCCCCATTTGATGGTTCCTCTTTGTTTAGGCTCAAAGTTGAAGATACTCTGAGCAATGAGCATTAGGGGAAGATGCTGTCTGCCATAGGAGTGTTTCCCCACCACTCTATGAACCCCGTAGGGTATGGACATTCTGCAGTGTCAGGGTTTCAAAGGGGCGTTCTCCTGTGTGCTTTTTCAATGACCCTGAAGGGTTGCCCAACTGTTATAATCTGGAGGCAGTCTGGGGCCACTTGGCTCTTAATGTAGAAGCTTGGGAGGGTATTGCATTAGATGCATGGATGTCCCCTTATCCATAGGCTTCTGTATTTCCTTTGTAGAGGTTCCAAAGTTTTGCCAAGCATTTACCAGACCTTCCACCCCATCAGAGACTGCGAGCAGCAGTAGTTTCACAAGCTGCTTTCAAACAATCATCCAAGAGGGTCCCACCAGACCAGTGAGGATCTGGGGTCTATTTGAGTTTTTTTAGTACCAAAGAATGACTAGGACTTCTGGTCTATTTTGGATTTAAGCAAACTGAATCCTTTTAAGCAAACTGAATCCTTTCATGAAACAGACCAAATTCCAGATAGTCACGGTCCATCTTATGAATGTAGAGGAAGGATGACTGGATGTGCCTGATAGACCTCCAGGCCACCTACCAACATATAAAGGTAGAGGACTCTAGGAGGTTTCTGAACTTCTGGCTGGGGGCCAGTCACTACCAGTTCAGGGCCCTGCTGTTTGGTCTCATTACAGCACCCCAGCTGCTCACTTGGTGCATGGCAGTGTTTGTAGCATGGCTTCTGCTGCAGGGATTCCAGGTAGTCTTTTACCTGGATTATTGGCTTCTTAACCACCCCCATAGGAGTCTTGATCCCAGCCAGGGTTACCTTACTGCAACTGTGCAACCATTTGAGCATTATGGTCATTTACCTAAAGGTCAGCACACAGCCTGTTTAGGTATTGGAGTCCATAGGTTTTCACATTGATAGTCAAATTGCCAGGCTTCCAGTGTCCAGAGTAATCAGCCTTCGTGCTCAGGCTTCGTCATTGCTTACTATCTTGAAGTCTCCAGTTCATGGATCTTTGGTCATATGACAGTGTCCATAGAGTTGGTTCCTATAGCCAAATAGGAGTTCTCTGTAATGGACTTGGGCTGTACAGTGGTCTTTTTTGTAACCCATCCAGTGTATTTACTGCTTTAGTTGACTATGGCGTATGTCATCATATTCATTGGTGGTTGCAGTCTCCTTCAGTGCCCAACAGACTGTTTATTCTTCCAGCTCATTTGGCTGCAGTCAACATGGATGCATCCCTTCTGGGATGAGGGGCATTTTTAAGGGAGAACAGTTCAAAGACCCGGTCTTCTGCCGAGACCAACATTCATATCAGTGTTCTGGATGTGAGCTGTCCTTGCACTGCAGGCTTTTCAGGACACCCTTCCCAGGAGTGTGATTGCTGTGCAGACTGACAGTATGTCTATTCATTTCCACAAGAGAGGTGGATGACTGTGCCCTTCCTATCTGAGTAGGGTTATGATTGGGGATTGTAGGTAACAAAGGCTGAACCTGGCGTGTTCCAAGTCTGAAGGAATTGGTTGGTGTCTGGTCAGATTCTGATCCAATAACCCACAGGTTGAAGAAGATTGAGACTGCATGGGTCTATTGTTATGGTAAGAGCCTAACTTTAATTCGTGTTTAATCTAAGTTTTTAAAAACTAAATTAATTGGGACCAATTGGAAGATTGTCTGGATTGCTTGACGCTTTTGGGATGGTAGGCGAAGCCCATACTTATGTCAGGAGGAAAGGAACAAATTTGAGTTTTTTCAAAAGTAAGTTAAATTACAGTGGCAGGAAAGAAAAGTATGTATGTTTAAATGTTTTTTTTACTGCAAATATTTAAAATGTGCTGTTGCTAAGGCATCAGAAGTAAGCAAATTTTTATATGTTGAGATTTAGTTGTAAACCCAAATTTGGTGTGCGCTTCTACTTGCCAAAAATGTGAACCATTTTATTTTTTAAACATCTTAATCTCCTGTGACATAAGCAGTCTTATTGTGTATATAAAAAGTAAAACATACCAACACATTTTCCGACAAAAAAACTGGAAGAGAAAGCACCCAGCCGAAGTAGAGGTGCTGTACCATGAAATGTAATGCTGCCACAATGCATAAAAGATGATCCAAGGCCAATGAACGCTCCAACACAAGTTTATTGACGAAATAACAGGACAAAGATTTGCGTCGACCTAGGTTTCGTCCGTCTCCACGGACTTCTTCAGAACACAAATACATACAGAAACCAGCCGCTTAAATACCCTCAATTGCCAAATTGATAAACCAATTAATCAATCTGACATGATGAATGCAAAACATTTTTAAAAAGATAAACCAGAGTTAAAAAAGGCAGCATATACAACACTGTATTTCAACCGTCAATAATGTTATAAAAACTCTGTGACAATAGATGCGTACGTTGCATAACAATGCATGTGTATATTCTAATTATATATGTATAAATATATGTATTTAAATTGATACCAACACATTTTCGATTGCAAACTTACGTTGCAAACCATGTTGACACAACTGTAGCTGAAAATATACACACCACTTGTATCCGGTCATTTTCAGTCAGACATTGTGTAGCTCATTCAAATCCTGCCTTTTAAACCTCATTCATCTCCTGTATGTATTGATCCCACAATTCCCATTTTTTTCCTATGTAATTTGCTCCTACCCTTTTCTAAAGATCCCAATTCTGGTTTTATCTTTTACCATCTTTGCTGCTTCTAGTAAAAGTTGGTTTAATCTGTGGTTTCCATTTTCTTGTAATTGCTTTTTTTTGGCAGCCATCATAATTAGACTCAGCAAGGCCGTACTATGTCTAGGCAATTCAGATTCTGTATTATAGCTCAAAAATCATTTCCTTAGTTACACCAATTTGCTCATCCAGTATCTGACAGAACAGTCTGCAGGGAATCTCTAAAGTCTGCAAACTAACTACTCTCGTAGAAAATGTTCCCAGTTATCTATCTTCCCCTTCACACCTCCAACATTTGCCCTCTACCTGAGGGAACATTCTTTGGCATCTACTTGGGGTATAAAAATATCTGTGTAAACTCTTCAAAACCAAAGATCCTAAATCTTCCAGACTTTGTTGCATATTTGGTAAACATATCCCCCATTGTTTCTTTGTGAATTGCTTGGGTATCACGCAATATTTTGTATGCTGTACTCATTCCTTTCTTAATGGGAACAAGTGTTGTAGATTCTTGTAAAAACTCTACCAGAGCTGGTCTTTTTTTTCTTTCTCTCTCTGCGCGTACTCTAACAGCCTTTGATAGGAAGGCAATCTCTAACCTTCAGTCCAAATAAGGTCTTGGTGTCTTCCCATTCTGTTACCTTTCCCTGTCTAGTTATTTGCTCCCAATACCTTTCTTCCTTTGCCATTTTTCTGCAGTAAGTTCCAGCCCCCTCTTGCGTATTGTCTATCCGTAATTGCAGTCATCCTATTGACAATCTTTTTTCCATACCTGTGTTGGCTTAGTTCTTAGTATAGTTTATGCTTTATTAGTATAACTTGTATGATTATTCTCAAAGGTCTGCATCCAAAATCCCAGTCTCTCTCGGTTTCTTGAGCTTCACTCCTGTTTCATTATCTTGTTCCACTTTGAATTATAATGTTCTGCTTATGCTATGTATAGGAGCCTTAACCATGTTGCTGTGAAATACCCTTTCAAATTGGGTATTCCCAGCCTACCTTGTTCTATTGGAAGAATAATCTTATTCCACTTGACACTTGCATTCTTCCCCTCCCAGATAAAAATTTTCCGCCCTCAATTGCTATCCGTAACTTCTGGTTGATAAAAATATGCCTGACCTGTGTATACGACTAAGGGGACTAAAAACATTTTAACTGCTTGTATCTTGGTATCCATGTCCATATAACAGAACTTCAGTTTTTGTGTTATCTTTAGTCTTTTCCCACATATCCCTGGCTACACCAGAATCCTTTTTAATCCATACTCCTAAATATTTCATTTTATTATGTCCCCAAAAATATGGATATTGCTGAACCAATTTGTATGTTGGTACATAATTTACCTCTATTGCCTTTGTTTTAGCTTCATTAATTTAGTATCCCGAAAAGATTTGAAACTGTCTCAATATGTTCCACAACACTAATGTTCCTTTCTGGTTTTGTCCGATATAAAATATCTGCAAATAGCTTTATCTTTTCCTGACTACCAGAGTGTTATCCTTGAAAAGCCCTTATTTTCTTCCTCTGCTCAAGCAGAAATTTAGAGGACCCCACCCACTTGAACTTTCATCTCAGATCCTTTGTATATCCTCCTAATGAACCTTATAATTCTATCAGGGAATGCAAATTCTTCCATTCCTCTGCTCGTAAAGTCCAAGCTTGCTCTGTCAAATGCTTTCTCTGCATCAAGACCCACCAACAGTGGTATTTTTCTTACATTCTGTTTCCCTGTGGATAGTCGTTTGTCTCCCCTGTACAAAACCACGTTGATGCCAAAATTGACTGATATGATCAGTTTTGCCATTCATTTGGCTATTATAGACGTAAACACTTCATAGTTATGGTTTAGTATTAAAATGGGCATGTGTGAAGCTGGATCTGATGGATCTTTACCCTCTAGGTATTACAGCTGTCCCGCTTTCTTCTAGGCTGTTGGTACTTCTATTAAAGTACTGTTTCTTCCCTCATAGCTTCCAAACTTCACAGGAATACCATCTATTCCTGTGGACTTTGCTGTAATTTGCTTATACATTACATCACCATTTTTTATCTCATCCCCCTCCTATCCTGTTAGTAGTTGTGCCTCCTATACCTTTAACTCTGGCATATTTATTCCATAAACCTTTCCATTTGCGTGTCTCGATTTCCATACATCTCTACTTTGTATAGACTTTTAGTAGAATTTCCAAAATATTCTTAATACTTCTACAGGATCCCTTGTTATAGGCTCCCTAAGCTTGGTGACGGCCCTCTTCTACTTTCTCTTGGAGTTTTAAGTTTTTGTTTTTTTTTGTGATTTGAGTTAAAACAGTTGCTGAATAGAAATCATTTTAAATTCATGGTTGATGGAGAAAATCCCTCGTTTTTTATTTAGTGTTCTGCAGTAGCTCCTCCTCTTCTGTGATATTCCTCCTATTCTGCAGTACTTTAACATTTGTCAGTCCCTCTGAGTAATTCGTACTAAAGCTTATCTCCTTTTTATTTCCACTCCGTTTTAAACTCCACTTTAATCTTCTCACTCCCTAGCTATATCTTCAGAAATTTCTATAGTCTCTAATAGCGTCTGAACAATTTCCACTGGCCATTTCTTAAAATTCCTCCCTTTTCAACATAGTAGGAAAGCACAAGTGTCCTTTTTTTATTTAATTACCTTGTTAATTGGTGTTCTGAAATGGTTATTGGGTGTGTCAAGACCTTCAATTAAATGCATGTTACTGTGAAAAGTAAATTTTGCCTAGCCCAGTTTTTATCTTGGGGAAGAATATGAAAATTCATTCTGAGCTAGTATTGAATTTGCACCTTCCATGCCAAATATTTTCAGTAATTTCTTTAGAAATCTACCCTCCTGTTATATTTTCCCTTCTGAGCTCTCCAGACACACCTTTGCCACTGCAAATCGAATTCCAGTCCCCACTTGTAAGTAATACTCTTTGCTGAAAGCTGATTATTTTTCCCAGTTTCTATTGTAGCAGTTTTCAGTGGAATATAAATATGTGCCAGTGTAACCCTCTCTTGCCAGTATCCCATTAGTACTGCATATCTAACACTGAATCTTTTTTATCCTCTTCTATCACTGTTTGAGCTCCCCTTGCAATTAATGTAGTGCTTCTCTCCCTTTGCCCCAGGTATTTTGATAAATAACCATCCTGAAAACCTTTCTTTATAAATTAACATGTTCAGCTCTTTCCCAGTGAGTCTCTTGTAACGTAGCTCTTTGCACTCTGCTTTTTTTAATAAGTTCATTACTCTTTTTTTGTAACTGTGGTGGTGCTGCGGTAGCGTTGTCGCTTCAAAGCAAGACATCCTGTTCGATTCTCAGCTAGAGAGTCTTCTGTGTGGAGACGTGCGTGAATGGGTGTACCTTCGTTGAAGGTTGTGCGTCAGAGCTGGCAACTCTGCATGTAAAAATCTACTGCCAGTCATTAGTGGACCGGAGTTCCGCTGTGGCGACCCTAACCGGGGAAAGCCGAAAGACGCAACAACTCTCTTTGTATTTGTCTGTGAGACCTTTATAATGTTTAACGACTACATAAAGCGTTATAAACGTATTCCCATCTTTGATGTAACAATTTTTTTGTTAAATGTCTAGTTTCAGCTTGTTACGTGCATGTACTGTTTGGCAGGTTACCCAATACCCCCTAAAACCCATTAACACACAAAACTAAGTTTGAAGTTTTACCTTCCTAATGGGAACAAATGTTCAAAACAGGCAGCCACACACAGACGATGTAGCATGGATAATCTTTCTTTTAGGTTAAGATGCATAATACATCCTGTTAAGTGCTGTCTGGTTTTGTCTTGTCGTTATAGTGCTCTCAGCTGGGAAAATACTTTGAATGCTTTTGGAAAACCTTTTGTCCATGCCATTACTCAGATTGTCTGCTTGAGACATGAGAACCAGACAACTGTTTACTAGGAAAAAATGCCTTATTTTTTTCATTTACTACTTTCACTTAAAACCTGTTACTAGATTAAGCTAATGGCCTTTTAATGGCCTTAACGTAGTCATTCCCCTATGCAGGAATGAGAGCGTGCAGAAATTGTCATGCTCCTTTTAACCAGGTCTTTTTTTTACATTGTAGTGCCTACATTTTTTTAAAACTGAACAAGGTGGAAAACAAAAAAACAGGAATACCTAAATGTTGTTGTCAATCTCGCCCTCATTCTTGCTGGATGGGTTCGGAGCAGACCCTCTGCTCCGACTCTGCCAGTACTAAAGCTCGAGAGCTTATTCCACCGGCTTGAGGCTCCCCTATATCCCACAATGCTAGGCGGTAACTACTCAGATCTCGTTTGCCGCTTAGCTGACGAGGTGCTTTCTCTACCGGCTCTGGTAGGTTAGTGAGTTTTCTTATTAAAAAAACTTCAAATTTCTACCCCTATTTTTTCTATTTAGTTTAGTTTTTATACAGAGTATCCCTTTAGTTTAAATCTGGTCCCCCTTGTGTTTAAATTCCCATTCTATTCCCTTTTTAACTTTTAGGCCTTTGGCCCACTCCCTTTTTTTTTCCCTGTCCTTTCAGTGTGACTGGATTTTTATTGGTTAAAGGGTGTGTCTGTGTGTTGTGTTTGTGTTTTTTTTTTCATACAGCCTTTTTCAGGATGTCTAAAGACTCCAAGGTCTCAGGCTTCAAGAAGTGTGATTCGTGCTGTCAGAAAATGTCTGACAGACGGTCACACTTGTGTCTGTTGCCCTGGGACCTTTGCATCTGCAGGACTCATGTGCTGTTTGCCATGCATTCAGCCCTAGAGTCCTGAAGAAACGCAAAAACAAGGTCATACTTCGAGGCTTGTTAAAGCCTGAAGGCCCCCCGACCCAGTCTGCGTCGGGGAAGCCTTCTAAGACTTCCAGGCCGTCGGCTCCAGCTTCAGAGCAGTCTCCTGGGAGCATTAAAGCTGCTTCGACATCGGCTCCGGCTGGAGTCGATGTTTCGAAGTCTCATACAGTTACCTCGGCTCCGGCCGGAGCCGAGGTTGTCAAGACTCAGTTGGCTCAGATAGGCTTATCGGAGCCACCTTCAAAGAAGAGGTCTAGGTCCCCTTCCATCGGCTCCATCCACTCTGCTCCAGGATCCCCTCCTGTCGGAGCAGAGCCATAGTTCTCATTCCTCTCGGTCCTCCAGGCTGTCCGACCATGACTTACAAAGGGTGGTGAGTAGACTTCTCAAGTCCGAGGCACTGGCCCAAATGCTGCATAGCCCTACTCAACAGTCAGCGGCTATTCCCATCCCTGATTCTATTCCTCCTCTGACTCTGAGTTCGGAGCCGGGGCTCATCGGAGCCGTGGCTGTCGGTGCTTCGGAGCCGATACCATCCCTTTCGGCTCAGTCGTCTGCTCAGATTTCCTCCTTGGAGGGATCTCTGCGCCGAGCTTCCCTCGTCGGCTCCGAGGGGGCGAGTGGCATCGGACCCTTGTCCGACCCCGTTCTCCCTCTCTGGGCATCTGAGCTGGTGAGTTCGGCTCCGACATCGGCCTCGGAGCAGTCCCTGCCGGTGCCAGGGGGGTCCTTGTCTCCTCTGAGCGGGGACCTCCGGCCTTGGTTGATAGGGGCGCCTTCGAGGTCATGCGGAGCGTGCTAGACCCAGTGTCTACCCCACAGTCTGCTCCATCAGCTCCTCCCTCTTCAGTGCCTGCGGTGGTTTCTACCCACCCCCTTGTTACAGACCGTAGAGAGCCAGCTCCTCAGGTTTCCCCATTGGGAATATCCTCCTCTTCCGAGGCCTCTCCTGATCCGGTAGAGCCCCCTCGGAAGAGACAGTGCAAGAGGAAGCATATTGATTCCCCTGAGTCTATCACCTCTGACACAGACTTGGAAGAATCTGAAGGTCCCCCTCGGTCCCCCTCTGAGGATGTCTCTTTTGCTGACATCCTTGAAATTCTGAAACAGAGGGGGAACTGGCCCGCCCTTAACCCTTCAGAGGACGAGTCGGTTTACCTTGAGGCGTTTGGCTCTCGCCGTTCCACCTCCTGGGTGTCCCCTCCCTTTGACCCCCTTATGGAAGTGGTGGCAAGGAAGGCTTGGACGGCCCCTGATTCAGTGGAACCTACCCCAAGGAGGCCATCAAAATTTATTACTGCCCTTAAAGAGAAAGAGTTTCTATCTAAAGGTGTCTCTGTTGATGCCATGGTGGTGGCTGCAGCCACTAAGAAGGAGTTAGCTGATGTTTCGGTACCTGTCCATCCTCCTAATAAAGAGTCTAGGACCATGGACAGGTACGGTAAGCGGATGTTTTCATCAGCGACCTTTTCCATGCGGTCGCTGAACTACTTGTGTCACTTCACCCGTCTCCAGAGGGATTTGCTCAAGGATATGGGTGAGGCCATGCAGGATCCAACAGCTGAGGGGTTCCAAGACAAAATGAACTCCCAGTTGGCAACCCTGAAATCGATTGTCAACTCCTCCATGCGGCTTATCTCATATGCGGCTGATGAGGCGAGTAGGGCCGCAGGCACAGGTGTATCTTGACGACGTCACGCCTGGGTGCGGCTTTGCAATTTTGCGGACCCTTTTAAGGCGTCCTTCACCAATTCCCCCTTTGATGGCTCAACATTGTTTGGACCTCAGGTGAAGGATACATTGACTAGGTGTGAGCAGGAAGGTAAGACTCTCTCTGCCGTGGGAGTCCGTTTTTCTACCCCTTCTAGACCTTATCCAAAAGGTCAGAGGGGAGGAAAAATGTGGTTCCGCAAACCACAGGGAGTCTCATCTGACGCACAAGGTCGATTCCCCTCTAGAGGCAGAGGGGGGAATAACAATAGACGCCGCCCTAGGGGTAGAGGTTGTCTGCAAAACCAGGGTAGCAGAGGAACTTTCTCTGATAAACCCTTTCAGCATCCCTGAGGGGCTGCCCAGCGGTCCACCTTCAGAGGCAGTCGGGGGAAGATTATCACTGTACCCAAAAGCCTGGCTTTCCCTCACTCAAGACAAATGGGGTACAGTCAATCGTATCCGAGGGTTACAAAATTCCCTTTATTCACATCCCATCCCAACCCAAAGGATCCCTTCCAGACGTTCCACCCAGTCTAAGGGAACAAGCAGCACTAGAAATTTCAAAGCTGCTCTCAAAAAGAGCTATCCAACCAGTCCCAGCAGACCAGCAAGGATCCGGAATCTACTCCAAATTCTTTTTGGTTCCAAAAAAAACAGGGGACTGGAGACCAATACTGGATCTCAGCAAGTTAAACAATTATATCAAAAAAACAAAATTCCGGATGGTCACGCTACAGTCCATTCTACCCTTCTTGGGTCAGGACAATTGGATGTGCTCGATGGGCCTTCAGGATGCGTACTACCATATCAAAATGCACAGACGCTCCAGGAGGTTTCTCCGCTTCAGGCTGGGGCCAGTCACTACCAGTTCAGAGCCCTGCCCTTTGGTCTCACTACAGCCCCCCCGAGTGTTTACCAAATGCATGGCAGTGGTTGCGGCTCACTTGAGACATCAAGGATTCCAGGTCTTTCCATATTTGGACGACTGGCTCCTTACCGCCACCACCAGACATCAACTGCTTCTATCCAGAGACTTCACCATCCAAACTTGCCAAGCTCTAGGCATTTCAATAAATTTCGAAAAATCAGCCTTGTCAATCTATTACCTTTATAGGCCCCACCTTAGACACAGTCCATCTTTCCGCCAGACTTAGAGCAAAGAGTATTAGATATCCGCAAACAAGTTTACCTTCTACTTCAGTGCAACAAGGTCAAAGCCAGAGTAGTCTTGAAGGTGTTAGGACTCATGGCAGCTACTATTACACTTCTCCCCTTAGCTCATTTTCACATGCGGATCCTCCAGTGGATGCTGTTTACTCAATGGTCCTTCCAACAGCTCCCGATGTCTCATCATCCTACTAACTCAATCATGCAAGAATCACCTGTCTTGGTGGATCACATCACCTCAAGTTCTCCAGGGCAGACCCTTCATCCCCCCCCCCAATCGCCACGGAGACAATGGACTTCTCCCTGATCGGGTGGGGCATTATCAGGGCAGGACAGTCCAGGGCACGTGGCAACCTTTCGAGTGCCACTTGCACATAAATGTCTTAGAGATGAGAGCAGTGCTTTTAGCGTTGCAAGCCCTTCAGGACTCTCTTCCCACAGGGACTATTGCAATTCAGACTGACAACATGTCCGTAGTGTGGTACATCAACAAACAGGGCAGAACCAAGTCCTACCCCTTATGTCGAGAGGCACTCAGACTTTGGCAGTGGGCAATTTCTTCTCGGCGGTTTCTGATAGCAACGCACATTCCCGGGAAGTCCAATGTGATTGCGGACAAGTTGAACAGGGCCATTCTCATGCCTCACGAGTGGTCTCTAAAACAATCAGTGCTGGAAGAAGTCTTTCAAAGATGGGGCCGGCCTTGCTGTGATCTTTTTGCTACTCCCCAAAACAGCAAGTGTCACGACTTCTTCACTCTCTTCCCGTTACCAGGCCATCCCACCAGAGACGCTCTCGTCCACTATTGGCCCCGGGGACTTCTGTATGCTTTCCCCCCATTTCCACTGATCTCTCAATTAATTCAGAAAGCTATCGCCTTGAGAGTCACCATGATCCTCATTGCCCCTTACTGGCTTCGACAGCTATGGTTTCCGTTCCTCCATTACCTGTTGGAGCAGCCTTGGCATCTGGACCCGGTGCCAGATCTTTTGACCCACCAGTCGGGCCAGCTGCACCACTCCCTTCAGTCTCTCAACCTCACAGCGTGGTTTCTCCGATTCCTACCCTAACCAGGCTTCCCTTGATCTCTCATTCGGTCCGTAACATCCTGATAGCTTCTCACAAGTCTTCTACCAGGAGGATTTATAATAGTAAGTGGAAACGTTTTTCCTTCTGGGCAGCATCAGAGACCCCTTCACTACACCTATCCAGTCTATCCTAGACTTTCTGGCAGAGCTCTTTCATTTAGGCTCTTCCTCATCTACCATTAGAGTACAACTAGCTGCTATATATCTAACTTTCATGTAGGTGTCTTGGACTCCAGTATCATGTCCCATAAACTCTGCAAAGCCTTTTTAAGAGGTATTTTTCTGCTCAAGCCCCCAATCAAAGATCCCCCACCTCAATGGGACTTGAATTTGGTCTTTGCATCCTTGATTCTCCTCCCCTTCGAACCAGCGGCCTCATGCCCTCTTGAGTTGCTCTCATGGAAAACACTTTTTCTAGTAGCCATAACATCAGCTAGAAAGGTATCTGAACTTCATGCTCTTTGCAGTCGTCCTTACTTAGTTTTCCGTAAAGACAAGGTGTCCCTCCGGTCTAATCCGTCCTTCTTGCCTAAGGTTTCCTCTGAGGCAAACCTAAACCAGACGATTGATCTCCCCGTCTTCTTCCCTGATTATTCCAATAGGTCGGAACAAAAGTTACATTTTCTAGATGTTTACCGCCAACTTAGATATTATTTAGACAGGACTAAACAGTTCAGGAAATCTGATCAGCTTTTCCTGCCTTATGCAGAAGGGAAATTGGGCCTTCCAGTTACTAAAGTGTCCCTTACAAGATGGCTTACATCTATAATTGCCTTCATCTATGAAATCAGACATCAAAAACTGCCTTCAAGACCTAGAGCTCATTCAACTAAGGCATTAGCTACATCTGTAGCTTTTCAGGACAGGCTACCAATAGATTCCATTTGTGCAGCAGCCACATGGGCTTCTCCTCATACCTTTATTTTGCATTACAAATTGGATATGGCCTCCAGAAACCGTGCCAACTTTGGTTCCACTGTTCTCAAGAGTCTGTTCCGATAGGCCACCCGGGGTAAGGTGCTAGGGACGCGGTCCCATCCAGCAAGAATGAAGGCGAGATTGACAACTTAACATTAAGAAGTTATGTACCTACCATAACGTTCCATGTTAGTTGTCTTCTCGCCTTCTTTTTTGCGTCCCATCCTCCTTCCCCCTAGCCTGGACAGACCGATAGGAATATTTGGGATCTTCCATTGGAATTTTTTCCTTCCCACATGTTCTACCACCTCTATTCTCCCTTTTTATGTTTGTGGTAGTTTACCTACAGTTTTATGTATATAGAGGTGGGTTCTTTTTCTCTCCTCTCTTCTCCATTCAATGGAGACCAGAACTGCTTGGTTTTAGCTATCAAACGAGATCTGAGTAGTTACCGCCTAGCATTGTTGAGATATAGGGGAGCCTCGAGCCGGTGGAATAAGCTCTCTAGCTTTAGTATTGGCCGAGTCGGAGCAGAGGGTCGGCTCCGAACCCATCCAGCAAGAAAGAAGGTGAGAAGAAGACAACTAACATGGAACGTTATGGTAGGTACATAACTTCTTATTTACATTAGTATTCCCATTACACTTAAAATAACTGCAAAAACTTTGCAACATACATGGAAAGTCGTGCACTATTTAAATTGTTAAACTTTTTTACTTTCTGCCTCTCTCCCCACTTAAAGTATTTTTCTGAACATTAGTGACATGAAGTAGGGCATATGCTTTAGAGTCCCCTACAAGTTTAACAAAGTCCATAAAAGTCCAGTATTTCCAGATTTTCTTGTTATATTTTGTAAATATTGCTTTTTAATCCCACATTTCTTTCCACATTACTGATTTTATTCGAGTATTAATGACGTGATGTAGGGTATATGCTTTGGAGTCCCATAAAAGGTTAGTCCAAGAAAGTTTAATCTTTCCAGATTTTCTAATGTTCCTGTTCACATCATCTCCCAAACCCAGTCTCCAATTCATTTCCAACATACTCTCGATTCTTCTAGTCGGCTCTTGTTTCCCCCCACCAAGCATTTTCCATTAAAACACTGGAAAAGATTTCACTGGCAGTCTCTCTCTGGTCTTTATTACCAGAACAAGAAGCATTCTCCTGTCTCTCAACTCTCTCTTCTTTGTTGGACAAACTTTTTTGTATTACTTCTTTGGCCTGTACTACATCAAAAAAATTTTTTTTCCTCCGGGGGAAAACTATTTTGAAGATAGCTGGATACAGGGGTTTGAATCTCATTCTGATGTCTCGACATTGCCTGAATAATGGGATAAATTGGTGTGCAAGGAGTAGTCATTCTCCACAAACATTCTCCTGTCTCTACTTTCCTTCTGCCACAGTTTTGTCAGAATCGACTCCTGCTAGGAAGTTTGCATCTTTACTATTAACTGTCTAGGTTTTCTCATAGTCAGGTTTGGAGAATGCACATGGTGCCCTTTCAATTTCCAGTTCCTGTTAATGGAATAGTAGTCCAGTTTCTCATTTGTGCTTTGATTAATTCTACTCTGGTAGAACAGAAAATCTCTGGTTTTCCCTATATGCTTGTCTTCTACTTCTGTTATTTTTTTTGAAACCTCTTGTTTTGCAGTTTATCACCTTATCTGAATATCTGTTTAGCACTCATTTTTTCTAGCCTTTTATTTTTTGAGTTGATACACTGTCATTTTTTTCAGTCAGGTCTGTGTGCATTAACTTATACTTTCTCTTACTGGAAGCTTTGTATGGAGCTTGCACTGCTTTTTGCTGAGCAGCTGCAGTACATTTCCCAGTCTGTGTTTTTTTTCCTTGGCTTTTGTAGCTTTTTCTTTTTTCCTGGCATCCAGACAGTGCACTTAATAGCCAGTTAACTGAAATTTACCCAGAATACCAGATCCAGTGGCTTTCTCTGCTACGTTTTTCACACTGGGAGAGCTAGAATTAAGTTGTTACTCAATGTGCAGCCATTTTGGAAGTCCCCATGTGAAGAATTGTATATCGGCAGGACCTCCAGAGAATTGCATTTGTGAATTCATGAACATATTGCATGTTGTTGAAGGCAAAGATTTGAAAAATG
>NC_056733.1:1413215556-1413268056 GCF_019279795.1 Protopterus annectens
AACATACACAGGCGATAATACCTGCATCATTTATTTTACATCTTGCACGAGCTGCAGTTTAGGTTTTGTTACAAAATGCACTGAAAATTTTTGAATAGAACACATGGTTACGTTTTGGGAGATTAGGCAGACCTGTTAACTGGGATACTAAGTTTTTAGATATCGCAAACGCAATGCACATTTTGTATAATGGTCTTCCCAGTCTGTGGATAATTCTTTCATCTTGTGCCGTTATAATGAACGGCCTTTGTCTTGCATGTTGTGCAGTACATATTAAGGGTTACAACTTGTAGTTGTTAAAGTACTTTTAATTCTAGCGTTAGTGCGTTTGCCAAATTTCTTTATACTTGCTGTAATGGGCACATCGTCAACTGGCAACCCTCCGTATATTTTTGTAAATTTTGGCTTGTAGTGTATACATAATCTTGTCTGTGGGGCATTTTTATTTGCTTGATGACTTGCGCGCTAGCATGTGTGTCGTTTTTGGAGTAGAGATCTACACTGTGCCACTTCGGTGTTGAACGTTCTGTTGTCTAAGTTGCATGCTCTGTGGTAACATATGTTCGATGGACACTGTCATCTGGTGCATGTATGACATGTCCTTGTGGTGGTATCAGATGTGAATTTCCAACCAGTAGAAACGTCAACGTTACAGTGAAAATATGGTCAGATAAGACCAGAAAAGCCACGGGGCGTATGATAGTTTAGTTACTTGTACTTAACTACTCAAACAATTTCAGATTGTAATGCTGGTCGTAAGGTATGTATTTTATGGTATAGTAACTTGGTGATGGATTGTCTGTCATCCACTATGAAGTGTAAATGAGAATTGTTGATGTTAAAGGTGCGCTATGAACGACAGCGACACAAGCGTTCGAGTAATTTCCTAAATGAGAAGCGACAGTGAACACAAATTTGCATCCACCAACAGTCCTAATGAGAAGCGACAGTGAACACAACAAATTTACATCCACCAACACAGACTGAATTGTCTTTGACAGAGGGGCACTTGTTCCCTTAACTCCACAGTTGTGCACTAGTGGGGAAAAGAGAAGCTTGCCAGAATAGTGCTTAGTGGCTTCATGCAAACACTGTTTTTGCTGTGCAGTTTTAGCCTAACATTAGATCATAGACGAGCTGGTATTGTGCTCATTTAGCCTAATATAACAGTTCTATGATGAATACATTTGGCTAGCTGTGATCAGGCAGTTGGGACCTTTTGTTTGTTAAGGTAGTACGGAGGAATGTAGCGTAACCATTAGTCTGCGGCAGTGTTAACAGTCCAGCCATGACTGCGTTGTCAGACGGCAGTAAATATGTTCCCCGTCACTTGTTGGTTAGTGTTTAGAGCAGTGTGTGGTCCATGTACCCCACTAGCTTAACTGGCACTCTGGTAGTTCATCTGGTGTTGGTTGCTTTTCAAATGGCACTCCACCTAGGAAAGCTGAGGGTGTAAGACAAATAGCCAGTCTTGTTGGTCCAGCCAGTACAGTACTTGGACGCCAAGTACATCAGACTGTAAACGTATGGTCGGTCTTCATCAGTGTTTTTTAGTTTGTGTCCGGGATGTGGCCTGTTCACATCGAAATTTAAAGTGCAACTTTTCAGAAATCAAGCCACTTTAATTTAGCCTTTCTGTAATATTCTGAATCCGTAAAGCTCAACAGGTGTATTTACAGCGGACATCTGATCGTGTATGATCATTTTACTTGGAGACAGGTCTTGAAGTCTTTGTCTTGGTTATTACAATTATTGCTGGATTCCTCTCTCTTTATGATGATTCATTCAGAATAGACGTCTCAAGTTTAATTTATGTGCAGTTTAATCTTTTCTTGAGTGGTATATGGTGATCTGTTTTCTGATTCAGGCTTTAAACTTTGGGTTCTCTATTTCTAGTCTTCAGATTGAACCATTGTAGTTTTTAGCAGTTTCTGTCATAGTGATAGCATTTGTTTTCTGATTACGCTTTTTTCCTTCCTTTTCACTCTTGAGTACTGATCTCTGAAATAAATTGCTAATGAGGATGAGTAGGTGACGTTGCTTTTCCACCACCTTGCTCCTTAACAGTGAGTCTTAGTGGAGTTATAGCCATATGGCATGCCTCATTTTTTGAGACTTGCCCATTAAACTGTACTTTGTTCAGACTGGATGTATGTTTTGAATTTCCTGTTAATCACAGGTATTTTGAAATTTAGCTGTTGTGGACCATAATCAGATATGAAAATATTGGCACACCCTGTGTCAAAGATGTGGATTTTAATGCGTTAAACTCTGCCTAAATGTATAGATGTGCTGTGCTTGGTACACCTGTGATATCTCCTCGTCTGGTTTGTACTTTTCACCTTCAGATCACACTTGTGTAGATTACATTTTTTATGTATTTCATAACTGCAGTAACAGTGATCATGTGAACCATTTTTGGGCTTGGCCTGGGAAAAATGTACATGCAGAAAAATACTTTACTTTAAGGTGATGGTGCACACACTTTCACAAGTTTTAAAAGGATTCTAATGTTACAATCACACACTATATATATATATATATATATATATATATATATATATATATATATATTTAAATATATATATATGTATATATAATTTTTTTTCTTTACTTCCTCGGAGCTTATCTTCCCGGGTCTCTACTGAAAATGGGCATGTCCAGTTAGACTAGCCCGGTCAACAAATGTAAAATAATAAATAAATGTATGTATATATATCGCTATATCTCTCTCTCTCTCTCTATATATATATATATATATATATATATATATATAGATTTTATATATATATATATATATATATATATATATATATATATATATATATATAAAATCTATAAATATATATTATGCTGTTATTTATGTACCATGTCATTGCACGTGATGCTTTGAGTAAAGTATGTGAAAAAAATAAAGTAGGAAGTTGTGAAGTTTGATAGGCGGTTGAAGGATGAGGGATGGAGAGAGTTAGGAATGGAGAGGAAGGTGAAAAGGTAACCCAGTCAGTTACACCCATAGTTATGTAGGTTAGTGATGGGGTTTAGTGTGGGACATCGGTGTTTATATGATTCATTTAAGTACCAATTGCATTGCACTTTTTGAAGGGGTGATTTCCTAATTCGGGTCTCTTAATGGAGAGTAAGAGTATTTGCTTAGGAGTAGTACCCCAGGTTTTGGGTATTGGATTCGTTTTTGGTGTTTGGAGAGTTGTGGTGGACTCTTGAGACAGACCTAATGTGTTACTTCCGTTTGTAGGCGTGGGAAATGTCTAGGTTAAGGAGTTTAAAGATCAGCGATCAGTTTTTAGAAAACGTTTATGTAAAATGGGTAGCCATTTGATTTTTTTGGAGTGTGGTACAATGGTGGTCCTTTGGTGACAGATCACTGAGCCTGCATATGTTTGAAATTGTTGGAAAAGTTCTTTTTTTGAGGCTAATGAAGTAGACATCCTATGGTATAGAAGGTGGGGGAATTTCTTAGCTCAGAGCTTATTGCTTTTGATTTGGTAATTGTAATGTTGATAAGGCAAGTGTTAGTCTAACAACTTAAGGACCTGACATCAAACTGTTTCTCAGTGTTTATTGTAGAATACTGTTCCATTAGTGGCAGCTTTTAGTTAGGCACTGAACAATACAGCTTTGGTCTTTACATGTAGTTATGAAATTAAAAGATAGTTTGATTTTAAATAGAATAGTATGGGTGAGAAGACTGATCTTGTGAGACTGGATATAGGTGCAGTTGGGGAAGGTGCGGCTGTAACTTGCTCTTTAGAGAATCTGGTGGAGAGGAGGATTTTGAGCTGTATGGATGATCGTGGGCTTAATGCTGGCTCCAGTCATCAGAAGTTTGTGCTTTGTATAGCTAAATAGTCACTTTTAGAAGTTCTTTGTTCCTGTTTAACAAAATATCACTTGTAATGTAGAGCAGTCAGTGTGTTCCTTCTGTCCAGAAACTTTGGTATTGAAATGGTGTTTTATACTGCTGGATGTAATGAACTGACCAGTTCATTGTAAGTTAGCTTTTTGAAAGTTTACCCAGAATAGGAAGACTGGAAATGGTCCTTGGCTGGTATGGGTTAGCCTCCATTTTTTTTTTTTGTGCGTGAATAGATGCAACTCTGAGGTAGTATAATGCTCAAGGTAATGCAGAGGTTGTAGGCAATTTTCCATTTGAGGTAGCATGATGGCTGTTATGCCAGGGTTGTAGGAATGTTTCAAAGGATATATGATGTGATATTCAGTTCCTTGTGGAGCAAATGAGAATTTTGCCACTTTTGTGGTAATCAGTTTAAACAATGGGAAGAGGGGGAATGGTGGGTAGAGTGCTAAATTTTGTTTGGTAGGTATGGTGTGTATCTAGCTGTGGTTTTAATAACAGCTTTAATGAGATATTTTACTGGGTTACAGCTCATTGTGCTGATAGCAAGTTTCCAGATTTTTGGTATTGAATGTTTTGGCAGATGAGGGCGGCCACAGTGGTGCAGCAGTTAGCGCTGTCGCCTCACCGCAAGAGGTTCTCCTGTTCGATCCTTGGCTGCCTTCTTTGTGGAGTCTGCATGTCCTCCCTGTGGTCGCGTGGGTTTCCTCCGGGTGCTCTGGTTTCCTCCCACATCCCAAAGACATGCTGTAGGTGGATTGGACACTCTAAATTGGCCCTAGGTGTGAGTGCTTGCATGTGTGTGCCTTCTGTGGAAGGTTGGGTGCCGGGCTGGCAACTTGACACCGTAAAACTCCACTGCCTGTCATGAGCGGACAGGTGATCTGCTGTGGTGACCCCTAACCAGGAAAAGCCGAAAGAAGAGTGTTTTGGCAGATGGGCTTTATGCCATCTAGTGGCTTTTTTGGCTAGGTTTCTTAGGGTGAAATGTTACCGGTTTTCAGGTGAGGAACTTTTTTTTTTTTTTTTTTTTTCCCCATATATTGCTTCTAAGTTTGTAGAGCGATCCAAGTTCTTTATCTACAGGCAAATCTTATGACTTTGTGGAAGTGTGTGTGTGTGAGAGAAGAAAATTTCAGCCTGCTAAGTAACTACCAAAGCAGAGTCATAGTTTTAGAAACTATACCATTTGTAAAGATTATTCTGGGGTTGTTGATGGGAGTTGAATTGGAAAAGATAATTGTGCAGTGATTGCTTAAGGATGGGGTTGCACCTGCAATCCCCTAATTATGGAGGATTTGTTAGCGACATGTAGATTTGACTACTATCAAAACAGATAAATTGTTGGTTTGGGGCAAGGAGTGAGAGAGGATATTTTCAGGTAATGATGATACTAATGTCTGTACAATGACATCTTGTAGGTCGTTAATCTCTGAAGCGGCCTTTGCTTTGTGAGGGGCAATGGTCTGTTTCCATTTGTATGTTCTGTGTATTTTATATTGTTGCTAATATTTCTTTTTCAGTTAGTCTCTTTGCATCTGTAAATGTGTAGGCAACTTACCTCTTGTCAGAGTGCAATTTCCATACCATTTTGACAGCATAAGCTTGTGCATCTGGCCTGCTAACATCAGTGTTTTAATGTTGGATTATCTATACTTTGTTTTAGTAGTCATGTTTCCACCTCATAGCACTACTTCCAGGTTACTTTTTCTAAACAGCACAGCCCATTGGTTATACTAAGTACTAGGTCTAAAAGTAAGGCATAATTTCTAGAAATCTGTATTATCTTTACAGATTTTGGCATTTGTACAGCCTTTCTTTTTTTCTGCATTGAATTGTAGACTTCTGATATTAGAACAATGAGCTTCTAGCTCAGACTTGTCGCTCTCAATTTTGTTGCCTAATTGATATGTCGTCTTTTGTCCCCCATACTTTTTCTCATGACTGCTGACTGTAAAGCTGCTTAATGTTAATTTCTTCTCATGCTACATCACTGCTATTTGCACCATCATATCACCTGAGAGGGACACTTTCCTGTTGGAGGCTGGTATTGTGGCATTGTGCTCCTGGATAGATGGATAATTAACACTTGTGTTAACTGCTGTAATTTAAGCAGCCATAAAGGGTGGTACAATTCCTTTTGCACACTGTACAGTGCTTTCTTTCTGCTTCAGCAGGGCTGTTTATATTCTGGTGGACATGTTGGCTGGTTTTGCGCTCCTCCATGTAGTAAGCTGTCTATATTTTTTTTTTGGTCTGAACCCTATTATCGCCCAAGCTAAGGAAGTAGAAACTAGCTTGGCAGCCCTTGGTGAGGGGAGAAATTTTGTAATGCTTCCTGATGGATGACATAGTTGCTTCACCCCGAAGACCAGTAGTCCCCCCCCCCCCCAATGATGTGCACACCACTCATGGATGCTGCTGAGAATAGTTTGGAAAAAAACAAGGACATGTCGTGGTGCACAATGCTGCATGCTGTCCACCTACACCTTTTACAGGTGTACATGAATGAAATTCTCACTCCTTAAGTTGGGTGAGCCACCTTTGCCACATAATCTTACCATCCCTTGCTAGTTTCTCCTGTACTCTGAACTCTAATTGGTGTCGAGTTATCTGGGTTATAGTGAGGGGTTTATCTGTCACTGCCAGAGATATTTTGAAATTGTGGTGTTAGTCCCTCCAGCAATTGTATCGCTCCCTTTTTAATGTGGCTTTTATCACCCCATATTAATATCTTGGATAATGTGTGAAGTGTACATAAAGACCTTATTGGTGAATGAATATTCTCTAATAATGTGATAGAGAATGGGTGACCTGTAGATTGCAACCCGATTGGTAAACAAATGTTCTCCAGCTGGATGGTAATCTACAGGTAATACTTGCTGAAAAACGAGTCCAGCACATCATGGCAGCATATCAAGCTGCTGTGGTGCTTTTATTTTTTTATGCAACAACCGCCATTATTTTATGCTTGCTTAGCAGCTTGTTTCTGTTAAGTGTAAAATACACTCTCTCTCCTCGTGTGTGAGGGTGAGACAGACAGACTGAGCCTTTACCGTATTTCTTTTGCTGTAAAAAAGTGTCTACGCTTCTGTGTAGAAGAGACTGTGGGAGAGTGAAGCGTGAGAGCGATCCTGGCAGCATCCGTTGAGGCCATATATCTCATTCTCTTGGCAAAAGAAGCTTAGAGCCACAAATAATGGGGGACAAATTACCAAAAATAGGGACAGATTTTAAATAATTTAGAAAGTTGCTAGAATTAGAGTTTCCATTAGCATGTATTTTCTGAAGGATATAGCTAAAACTCAAATCTTTATTTAGTGACTTCAATCCCCAGTGATTTGCCAGAAAACTACAAAATTTAAGCCAGGGTACATTTTTTGGCTAGGCTTGTATGGGCCCTAGGGCCGATAGCCTAGTACCTACCTATGACCATCAAAAATATGTATAAAAAAGTCCATTAAGTGCAATAATGCCTGTGGGATCTGACCTTATAGCAATAACTGGCCACCCACAGGTGTTCTAATACTCAGTCTCGTACATAATTGCATGTGTAATTACCTCTACAGCAGCTCTTTGGAACAGGTAGCTTTGTTTAATGTAAAATGAACATGTGGAACTTCTTAATAGTATAGTTGGCTCTTCAATAGCAATGGATTTTTTTAATTGATTTAAACATTGTGGAGGCCGTAGCACTCTTGGCTCTCGTTCCTTTTTAACACCCAAACTTTTTTTAGTTCTTTCTGAATTTTAGTTTTGCAAGTTCCTTGAAGCACGTGTTATGGGCAGTGTCAGGATTTACATTTATGTAAGATTTTCCTGAAAAATCTCCTAAGCTTGTAAATTGAAAGTTTATGGCTGTGGGTAGAAGTCTTTGTGAGCAACTCTGTACATGCTTTTATACTGTGACTTTTTTCATTTCTTGCCTTTCACGAAGTAAATACCACAAATACGAGAATTTAAAGTATTGCTTTTTGAAAGACCTTCTGTATATGTATTTTCAGTTGTGTGAGTATTTTAACTGCACCAGCCAGTGTCCAGAATGTTGTATGGGCATGAAGTGCTGTTTGATATTTTCTATCCCCAACCAAATGAAGTAGTTAATTTGAGCACAAAAAGGGAAATTGGATTGGCTTAAAATGTCTCAAGGATAAGGTAGCCAAGTACTTGCCCATGAACCTAGTATGTTGACTTACAGCTTCTGATCCATGAAATTGCAGCAGTGAGAGTTATGTATGACCATCCCTTTCCTTAACCTTTTTTGACTCCCCTCTTTTTCTTAGTCTCTGGTGTACGTTTTGGGACTATATTAGAAGATTGAAGTTTTAAAACTTGGAATGTTATATTGAAACCTTTAGAGCGAAAGCTGACAATAGTGAAGCCTCGGAACATCAAAATTTTGCCTAGGGTAAGATTTCGGTGGTCCGTTCTGTGGCTTTGCTATTTACAGCACTGTGGTGCGATGGTTACGGACCGGGTTTAGGGAAGTGAGTGAACGAAGGTTATGGATTGGGTTTAAGTGTGGGTGCGATGGTTATGGACCGGGTTAAGGTAAGGTGAGTGTCCGGTAGTTAGGGGCTTTAGGGTTGGGGCGCGGGTAAGTGTGCAATAGTGACAGACTAGGGTTAGGGGTGGGTTAAGTGAGTTAAGGCGCAGGTGAGGTGATGTGTGAGTTACGGACCTTAGGGTTAGGGTTTGGGTTAAGGTAAGTGGATAGATAGTATACGTACAGTTAGATGTAGGATTTTGTGTGTTTGTGGATTGCAGTTTTGGTGTGCCTGTGTTTCTTGCAACAGCAAATTTTTTCCCTGGGAAAAATATGCTGTTCTGAGTGTTCGATGTTATGATTGTTCGACTGAAATGGGTCGATATTATAACATTTGAAATTTTGAGCGTTCGATGTTCTAATATAGACCTGTGCTTTTTCTATTACAGTGGCCTTTTAGAGATGTTCAGAGGGAGTCAGAGGTTTTGTCTTCCCTTTTCAGACGTCCTGCAGGTTGTGGTGCCCCCTTCTCAGAGTAGCTCTAGGGTCTTGGTTTAAACTCAGGGTAGGGATTTCCTTGTTAAAGGGACCCTTATTGCTTATAGGTGGGGAAAAATATCCAACCGCCCTCTCTTGGGAACAGTGTGACTTTTAAAACCCCAATCCCACTTGTGGTGGCTGGCATGTGCACTCTTTTTTCTGATCTGTGTGCATGCATTTGGGAATGTCACATGAAGGCTGAAAGCAACCTTGATTTACCAGGCATGCATTTTCATGCTTTTGGCTGCCAGTAGTGTAGTAAACTCTACCATTATTCCCTCCTGTATAAGTGGGTTTAGTGAATAGGTGTTGGTCACTCTGTCTCATTCCCCTACATCTGCTTTCCCAGTGGCCTTGTTGCTGCTTGATCTCTAGTTTGTTATGCCATAGTCAATGTTTTGTCTATTTTTACACCATTATAAGATTGTGTTGAAGGATTTGAATGTGGATTTTGAGTAAATTCTTGGGGGGGGGGTTGGACCGTGATTACCGGGACACTGGAAAAAATGCATGCACGATTGCCACACTTTTCATTTTGTTTGCTCCACATTAGTTATTGAAATTTATATATTTAAGTAAATGTAATAGATGTCAACTTTTGTAATAAAGTGCAGTAGGTGAAGAAGGCAAAGTTATGTTTGCCCCCCCCCCCCCAGCCCTGGCTTCTTGGTTGTGCAAGAATATGCAACATGAATAGAGTTGAAGTGTGTGAAGAGGTGAAATTTGTTCCCATTGACTTTGACTCTGTGACTACAGCAGCTCTTTGCTCTGTGATTTAGTTTAGATGTGCCGGCCAACAGAGTTTAAGCTTACTTGGAAGCTCCAAATCGGTGAGCTTACTGCTGCTGTGGTACTTCTCACACTTTTTTTTAAGTATTTTAAACAGATCTGGAATCCAAATGTAATGCTAAAGGTAGATCTCGGAGGAAGGCAATGGTTCATTGCCTTTTTATATATTTTTTACATTTCTGTTTTCACAAAATGGGATGGATACAAGTAGTTGGGCTCTCTAACCTATTCAGGGTGTAGCACTTTAATGAACGCATAATAGGTATGTAGTGCATGGAGCCTGCTGATATATGCTCCAGTATTCGGAAAAAGACGAGGACTAGTGAGAGACAGTAAAATCTGCCTGTACTGACCAGCAATTTTTTTTTAACTCAAATGTATGTCATTATTTAGTGACTTCAAGCCTCAGTGGTTTATTGAAATTCCATTTTGAGGAACAGACCAAAAATAATGAAGCAGTAATCTGGATGTCCTGTGAAAATTTAGACGCTTATATGGCTGCAAATGTAAGCTTAATAGACTACAGGGAATTATGATAGTCTCACCGATCATAACCCCTTATGAGTTCTCGACATGGATGCCAAGATTCACCTCTTGAGCTTCACTTGTGTCTTTTGGCTTTTCCCCGATTAGGGGTTGCCACAGCGGAACTCCGGTCCGCTAATGATTGGCAGTAGATTTTTACGTGCCAAGTTGCCAGCCATGACGCACACCCTTCAACGAAGGTACGCCCATTCACTCGTGTCTCCACACAGAAGACGCTCTAGCTCAGAATCGAACAGGAAGTCTTACTGTGAGGTGACAATGCTATCGCAGCACCACCACTGCAGTTCCATCAATGTCTTGAACATAAGTGGGTTATGGTTGGCAAACAGAGCATAATCCTCTATGCTGTGCAGCTTATGTTTAGGGGCACTGAGTATGTACAGTCAGAGGTGCTTTACATTGCATTTAAGAAACTGACTGCAAGTATCTACACTTGGCAAGACGTGTAGTAACTTCTGCGTAATGCAAGCTGTAGCTTTTATATTTAAAAAAAAAAAAAAAAAAAAAAAAAAATACTTGAGCTTATGGTTCTCCTGTAGTTTAGCAAAAATATTGCTATACGTTTTTAGTGGCCTTTGATCACTGAGCAATGTTAAGCTTGTATGTGTGCTGTTGCTTCATTAGCTGATTTGCAAAGGACAGTCCTCTTCTGAACTTTTTTTTTTCAACTTTGTTGTGGTTTTTGATCCAAGAATGCATTTGCAGAAAACATCCATTTGAGATATGGTATTAAAGTAATCCATGTACTCAATATAGTCTTTAGTTCTGTAACAGGATTTTGTGTTTTTTGAGATGGCAGAAAATTATGGATAAGGAAGCTTCCTCTAATTCCAAAAACCTGAAAAAGATGACACACCAGGAAATCTTAATTCAAGGGTTTTATTGTTTTAATTTGTTTGGTCAACCAGTTTTGCACAAGCATATGTGATGCAGCCGTCCACAGTCGGGCAGAAAAGGAGGTTGTATACATCCTTGTGGATCTTAGGAGTACCTGCAAAGATGCAGAACTGAATGAATGTTGTATATTAGACTGACCAGCAGCAGCAGTTCTATTAACCCATGATCTGAAGTAGGATATTCATTTGTCTGCAACCTGTGGGTTATGGATCCGATATCGGATCCGAACCGGCATAGTTTCCAGCTATGGATCCAAGCTCTCAGCTCCTCCCCTCACCCATAATGCCCTGCTCTACCCTCATGGCTCCCCGTAGTGCTTGATTTTCTAACCTCTCTCTTTAATGATGGTGCCAGCAGTTCCACAGTCAAAGTTCAACTGGCGGCAATTTCTCACTATCACATTGGTCAAGAGTCTAATCCTCTTATGTCAGCCAAATTGTGCAAAACTTTTCTTAAAGGTACTTTCCTTCTCAGGCCCCCTATTAAGCAAGCAGTTCCTCCTTGGGACCTTTCTTTGGTCCTACAGGCCTTGACCGCTCCCCCTTTCGAGCCCGCGGCTACAGTGGACCTCAAATTCTTGTCTTACAAGACAGCCTTTTTGGTAGCCATTACATCAGCCAAGAGAGTTTCTGAACTTCAAGCTTTATCAGCTAAACCTCCTTACTTGGTTTTTTATCCGGACCGTGTTTCCCTCAGGACCAACCCGTCCTTCCTTCCTAAAATCGCTTCTGAAGCAAACATCAATCAATCCATTAACCTCCCTGTTTTCTTCCCTAAGTATGAAAACAAAGGTGAATATAGGCTACACTCACTAGATGTTCACAGGCAACTAAGATTTTATCTCAACAGGACAGCTGGTCATAGGCAATCCGACCAGCTGTTTATTTCCTTTGCAAAATTCAATTTGGGCAAGCCAATTTCCAAAGTTTCTCTGTCCCGCTGGATTTCACAGTGCATTTTATTGGCTTATCAAGCGTCAGGAAGGCCCGCACCCGAGGGTGTTCATGCCCATTCAACCCGGTCAGTATCTACCTCAGCAGCCTTCAAGGCTAGGATTCCTCTGGATGATATTTGTGCAGCAGCTACATGGGCTTCATCTCATACATTTATTTCTCACTATAAGTTGGATCTTGCATCCAGGGGTAGAGCATCCTTTGGCTCAGGTGCTCTGGAATATCCTTCCATGATGGCCGCCCAAGATTCAGGTAGCTGGGGACTCTGTCCCACAGGTTGCAGACAAATGAATATCCTACTTCAGATTTAGAAGTTATGTACTCACCATAACGTTCCATCTGAGTAGGTGTATTCATTTGTCTGCAACCATCCCGCCCTCCTATCCCCCTGGCCTTTCAGTTTCCTGCATATTACTTGTTACCCTTTTGAGGGTATTGTTGCTTTGGCAAACTCGATCTGAGGTCATGAGGGTAGAGCAGGGCATTATGGGTGAGGGGAGGAGCTGAGAGCTTGGATCCATAGCTGGAAACTATGCCGGTTCGGATCCGATATCGGATCCATAACCCACAGGTTGCAGACAAATGAATACACCTACTCAGATGGAACGTTATGGTGAGTACATAACTTCTAATTATTAGCCTGGTTAAAATCGGGTGCGCAATTAAGGTATCCAGTCAAAGTTATGCGAAAGTTTCAGTGAATCGAATACTGCATATTAACGTGTGTGTGTGTGTGTGTGTGTGTGTGTGTGTGTGTGTGTGTGTGTGTGTGTGTGTGGGGGTATTTTGAATGATTTGTTCATTGAAAAATACATTGGCTTGGATATTTCTTTATTTAGACATGACTTCAGCAATGACACCTGTTGTTTTTGGAACTCCTAAGATCTATAAGGATATACACAACCCCCCTTTCTGCCCGATTGTGGACGGCCACAAGTCAGTCACATATGTTTGTGCAAAACTGGTTGACCAAAAAAAATTAAAACAAAACATGTGGATTAAGCTTTCTTGGTGTCGTCTTTTTCAGCTTTTTGGAGTTTTTGTTGTTTTCTCCTAAGCTTCTCCTACTTGCCAAGGCTGAGCAGCCCTCAGTCTATTTAGAAAGGTGGGAGTGTTAAAGGCACAGTCCCCCCTCAGATTTTGTAAACGTGTGGGTATTGTAAAAGCCGACACTATTCTGCGTTACTCATTGCATTTGTAGTAACTTTGATTTAGCTTTTAAGTGTATAGTCCATGTGAAAGCAGAACTTAACTCGAAGCTTGTTTTAATGCCCTTATGACTCTCAAGCCTCCACAAGGTGTTTATTTCTGCTCCCCCTGGTCTTCTAACCCTTTTAAGAGACCTAGGGAGCAGGGTTCTTCTGAGGATGCTGCTGCTGATTCTGATGAAAAGTACCTGACTTAGTTTTTAAATATTGCTCTTATAAACTTAGTTGATTCGAATAACAGGTTTTGCATTAGCATGAATTTTCTGAAGGATTCAAAGTCTGAAACTCAAATGTGTGTTCTGACTTCAGTCCTCAATGATTTGCCAGAAAACCACAGTTTTGAGAGACGAAAAGAGGCAAAAATCTGGATAGTTGAGGCATTTATTTTACATTTGATGACCGCAATTTACCGACTGGATAAATGTCCATTTTCAGTGGTGGCTCTGGGGGAAAAGCTCCAAGAATTATACACCTATAAATATTAGCAAGTAAAGTACAATAAAGAATAAACGAGAAGCAGTTACACAGTTCAGAAATCTGTACATAACTTGTTACAGTTTCACGTAACACACAATATATACAACTGACAAACGAGATATAAGTACATATATTTCAGTTAATATCTTAAAACATTTTATTTGTAACAGGATGGTAAATGTAAATAGTTTGGGAAGGCAGACTATAGGTAGTCATTAGTCAGGTTTGGTGCAGGGACATAGCCAGTGAGATTTTAAATAATTGGTTAGATTTTTTTTTTAATTGACTGAGGGGTTCAGGTTAAGGTCAGATGGAAGCATGTTCCAGATTCTGCCTACTGAATTAGCAAACAAGGATTCTCCAGATTGGTTGTTGGCTTTAACTGCCTGAATCAAAAGTTTAGTCGAGGATCAAAGTAGCCTGGCATTTTTGTAGGGATAGATAATGTTTCTGAGGGGAGGGTGTCTTATCTAAGTCTTTAACCTTGAAAGCTACAATATGTTTGCATGGCAGGTAGAGAGTTTGAGTTCCTTTTTGATTTAAGTTTGTGAATATTGTTGAGGCATATAGTAAAGTAGATAGGAAATGGGTACAGGCAATTGCAGACTTGGCTAGAGGGGGTGAGGAAAGATTTATTCCTATATAGGGAGCCTAATTTTTTTATTAAGGTTGTCCGTTATGACACCCAGGAGTTTGATATATTTATCCGGTGAGATTTTGGTCCCATTGTTGGATATTATAGAAAGAGTGGGGGGGGGGGGTTGTGAGTAAGGGAGAAGAGCAGTGGCTTTGTTTTGTTGGGGTTTAGTAATGGTTGTTGATTTGAGAGCCAATTTTCCACTGTGTTAAAGGTTTTCTGGGTTAGATCTGTAGGGGTAGAGGCTGAGCAAATCAGAGTGGAATGATCGGCATATTTGTATACAGGTAGTGTCTGGGATAAGTCTGTAGGTCATTGATAGTGTGTGAAAAGGGGGCCTAATATAGAGGCTTGAAGGGACTCCTAGAGTGACAGGAAAAAGGGTGGAGAGTACCTAGAGGAAAACAGTTTTTGTATTTTTCTCACTGGCTTTGAGAAAAACAGCTCTTGTACTTAGTTTCCTCACTTATCTAGAGGAAAATATTTTTTATTCAGGCATGTCCAAGGGTCAGCTCCCAGTGTTCTCCCCTGTCTATCTGATGAATCTGGGCATCTTGAGGCAATGTAGAAATTGCCTCATGTACACAGACGACCCTCTCCTCCTACCAGCCAACACTACAACCTGTGAGAGATGCACTTATCTAGCCAAACTGGAGGTAAAGCTTTCTCCAACCAAGACTGAACCTGACCGTCATGAGGAGAAGGTAAACATTTGCACCACACCACACTCGTCACATAGTCTGTCTACGTCTACATCACCAAAATCCACACAAACTCAAAAACATTCGCGGAGGCTCTCAATAATAATCTGCCTAAGCAACAGAGTCCTCCATAGCAGAAACACAAGCAACCTCCATTCCCCAACACAACCCAAATGACACACAGCCCACAGACTCCGTGCGCCACTCAAACACAACCAATAAGGCAAAACAACATACCTAACACACTAGTCATAGGTGACTATAGTGAGGCACACTGTCCCACTCACCAGGCTAAACAAGAAGGTTACTGTCAGCTGCCTGTCTGGTGCCAGGATCCGCCAGGTAACCCACGCACTCAAGTCACTCCAACAAGTACAAATATGACTCTTGTCATTGTCCATGTTGGTGTGAATGACTTGAGAGAGACGTACCTCCCTGGACTACATGAAGAGAGACATGGAAGAGCTCTGTGATCTTGTAGCCCAGTCGGGTATTACCCAAGCCCTGAGTATCATTCTGCCATCGCCCAGAATGATGCCGCAGTACAAGGACAAAATTATTGACTTCAACAATTGGCTAAGCTTCTGGTGTCATTCTAAGGGGATCCAGTATCTGTCTGCTTGGGATGACATGGTCGACAGACCACGATGCTTTGCCACAGATGGCCTGCACCCGTCACCCCTGGGAATCTGGATACTGGCCAAGGCTCTTGCTGCTCCTATAGTGCCTTTTTTAGGCAGGGTTCAAGTAACAAATTCACCACCGTAACAGGAACAGGCAAGCCAAAACTGAGGGTAATGCTACTCAATGCTAGAAGTCTAAATTTCAAAATTCACTCACTCGAGGCACTCCTTAAAATGGAGAACATCGATATCTGTGCAGTGACTGAGACCTAGTTCAAGGCTCCAGAGAGCATCCCTGCACTACCAGGCTATAACTCACCCCACACTTTTCGGCCATGTAACCTGCACGCGTGCATTAAGGATATCCACACCTCCAGGCTAGTTGCTCAGCATAATGCATCTGAGGTTATCAAAGTGCAACTAACTCTTTGCAAAACTGCAATCCAAATTGTAGCTTGCTACAGATCCCCCACCATGCCCCAGGATTCTCACACTTTTTTTTTTTTTTTTTTTTTCTTGATGTACTGGAAAATATTAGGGTTCAACCAAACACCCTAATAATAGGCGACTTCAACTACCCCACCATTAACTGGGAAAACTACTTGTGTACCAACTCCTTAGCACAACGCTTTCTGGAATTCATAAACTCCAATGCCCTAGATCAACTTATCCACACCCCCACCAGGGGCAACAGTATCCTAGACCTAGTCATTACCAACATGAGTGACCGGTGTTCCACACCTGAAATCAACTCCTCGTTGGTCCGATCCGACCATAAGCTAATCAACCTTGATATCCACATCCCACCCCCACCCCCCATTAAGGAAACCACAGTAAAAAAATTCTCCAAAGCCGACTTCATGCTTCTTAAGACAGAAGTAGTGAACTTAATGACACCCATGCAGATGGACAATACAGTTGCAACTGCTAAATCCTACACAAATGCACTCTATAAGCACTTACATGAGTGCATGGATCGTGCTATCCCAAACAGAACCAAGACGCTATCCTCCAAAAAAAGGAAGCCAATCTGGTGGTCTCCTGCCATAAACAAAACTATACAACAGAAGGAAGAAACTGTTGCAAAAGAGAGTAAAATCCCATGAGTGCCCTGGTCAGCCTCAGTAAGAAGCTGAGATCCCTTCTAAGATCCTCCATAGCTAGCTACGAAAATAATCTCCACCAATTCCAAGGACAACCACAAAGCATTCTATAGCTATGTCAATAATCTCAATGGCAACACCTAGATCTGCTCTGAGTTGCAGCACAAAGGCACGAAAATTACATAATCAACTGATGTTGCCAACATCCTGGCAGGTTCAGTGCTAACTTTACCCCCCCCCCCCTCACCCCCTAAAGGGCCCATATCTATACAGGAAGAATGCAGAGTCCCTGTAATCACAACTACACAGGTGAAAGCTGCACTCTCTCTAAAGCCAAAAACACAGCATCCATGGGACTGGACAACATCCCAGGCTGCGTTTTACACGAACTTCAGAATGAACTGGCTCCCCACTTAAGCACCATGTTCAATAATAGCCTCGCATTAGGCTTTGTGCCCACTGAATGGCGCACAGCAACAGTTAATCCCACTCCACAAAGGGGGAGCCACCATTGATCCCGGGAACTATAGACCTATTAGCCTGACGAGCCTGGTCTGCAAAGCCATGGAACGTATCATCATGGAACTCGTAAACAAACATTGGTAACCTCCAAACTCTGGGTCCCACCCAGTTCGGGTTTGTGAAAGGCAGATCATGCCTCTTGAACCTGATCGACTTCTTTGAGGCAGTCACCAAAGCCGTAGATGAAGGTAAGGTGGTTCACACAGCCTATCTTGACCTCGCCAAGGCTTTCGACACCATTCCCCATTCTGGAATTATAGCTAAACTCAAACTAGGCATAAATCCCTACGTCACAAGATGGGTTGCCAACTGGCTCACTGACAGAACCCACACTGTAAAAGTTGCAGACTCCAAATCTGACCTCAAAGCAGTGACAAGTGGAGTACCACAGGGTTCCGTCCTGGGACCGTTCCTGTTAGCCTGTACTTCAGAGAAGTAGATACCAAACACAGAAGGCCTCTGGCTAACTAAGTTCGCAGATGACTGCAAACTAGGAGCCATAGTCAAGTCCCCAAATGATGTGAACATCCTACAGAAGGGCCTCTCTCTCTGAGACAGATGCCTGATGTCAGAGCCATGGCCTCAAGCTCAATGCCAAAAAGTGCAGTGTCATCCCCTTTGGTAAACACTCTCTACCCATGAACTACCACATAGGCAGCAATCTACTTAACATCGAATGCATGATAAGAGACCTTGGGACCCAGGTGGACAGTAGTCTCTCCTTTGATAGTAACATCGCCACAGTAGTCAGGAAGTCCTTCTACGTGGCACACCTAATCCATAAAAGGGTTCTCATCCAGGAAAAAAGAGGTCATCGTTCCCCTCTACTGACACTCATTAGACCCACTATAGAGTACAACGCCCCTTTTGGAATGTACCTCACAAGACATCAGCAGCTGGAAAGGCCACAGAAGTATCTCACAAAGAGGATTACTGGACTCAAACAAATGCCCTACACTGACAGCCTCAAAAAACTCCAGCTTTACTTCGTAGCATATCGCCTACTCAGAGGTAATCTCTGCCTAACATATAAAGCTCTGTCAAACCCACCGCTGTTGGACATGCTACACCTAAAGAAATCCCAATCCCTCCGAGCTACACGCTCTAGGGACCTAAACCTTGTCGCCACAATAAACAGGACATGCTGGAGGGATAGATTCCTATCCCAGAGACTTCCCATACTCTGGAACGGGCTACCCATCTATGTCAAGCAAAGTTCTTCATTAGCACTCTTCAAGAAAAATCTTGAGTGGATGGGAAATGGGAAATGCACCCCGGGGATCACTTCTGTGTCTCTGGTCGACAGTGGCACAGGAAAATAACTTTCTTGGGTGGCGTAAGCCAGTGAACCTTGTTGGCTAGGCTTGCGTAGGCCCTTGGGCCGATAGCCTAGTACCTACCTATGAGAGTTTCTTGCCATGTGACAGCTCGTTGCCTTCCACTTAAGAATGGAACCATTATATGGTGTGATTGTTTAGGGATAGTTTATTAAATGTTTGTAAGAGTATTTGATTAGCCATGTCAAAGGCCTTGGAAAGGTCTAGAAACAAGGCTGAGGTTAGACTGTTACAGTTAGAATAAATAGTGTTGAAGGAAAGGAGGGCTGAGGTGGTGCTACGAGGTGGTTTGAATCCATGCTGGGAATTGGCTAGTAGCTTGTTGCATGAGGTAGTGTGAGTTGTTTGTGTATGCACTTTCCATTATTTTTGCCAGGGGGGAAAGGATAGCTACAGAGTTCTGTAGAGCTGCCACCTTTGTGGATTGGGATCACATGTGATATTTTCCAGAGACTGGGGATAGAGGCTTTAGTTATGGTTCTGTTTATCAGAATTGAGACTGGGTATGCTATATCAGTGGGTTTTTTTTAGGTATTTTGAGGGGAGGTAGTCCTCAGAGTGATTGGTTTAAGTAAGGCTCTGAGGTGGGAACATTTTGGAAGGTGAAGGATAGTGCATCACTGGATGTAGGGATTTCTGCTTTAGGGCATGTGGAACTAAGTTTACTAGCAAGGGCCTGGATGGTTTCAGTAAAGAAGCGATTAAAGGCATGATTCTGACTCTCATTTTGAGGATATTTCATTTTGTGATGCTTCCAGAATGATGGAATTTTTCAAATGGGACTGTGCTAAAATGTCTGTTCAGAAGAGGTACTATGAGCTTTTGCAAACGAGGCCTCCTAGGCCTTCTGCTGTTCTTGCTGCCTTGTGGGATGCTTTGTGTACTGCTTCTCAGGCTCCTAATTCTCAACCCTCCAGTCCCAAAAAAACTGATCAGTTTTATGAAGTGACTGAGTACTGCAAGTTTGTCTCCTGCTGACCCCTCTCTGGTGTCGGTGGAGTCGGAGCCTTCCAGATTGTTGCCTTCCATTAAATTGCTGCCATCTGAAAGGATAGCAGAGTCATGGAGAGACTGGGTAAGAATGTGTATACTTCTACCATAGCTTTTGGGGCTGTTGACTATCAGACACACACGACTAGGTACATTTTGGCCCTTCTCTCTCAAGCCTGTTAGGTTATTTCTTACTTCTCTGAGGGGAAGGCCTCTGCTCTTGCTTTGCTTGGGACGTCTTGCCAAGTAGCTCGCCATTCCATTAAATGCAGCTATGATGCTTCATCTAGGGCTGCTGCTTTTGTATCTGTTTTGAGGAGGTATTACTAGGTCAGTTTTCAGCCTTTACTTGATGAGGCTAAACTGAAGTTCCTCTTGATGAAAAACATTTGTGTGACTGATCATACTCTGGGCCAGCAGTCAAGGGGTTTGTCCTCACCACTGTCTCTGGTGAGGTATGGTCTCCAAGAGCAAAGATGGATTTACACAGTATTTCAGATGCAACTCCCTGCACTAAGCATAATTTGCTTTAAGAGCACACTCCAGACCTGGGGCTGGACTCTCCTCTCTCCAGACCCACACAAGTCCACACTGACTGTTTTGGAGCTCTTTCCCTGTTCCCAGTAGCTGGCACACCCACTTTTGTTTGAAAACACGCACACGCACACGCACACACACACACACACACACACACACAAGCTGTCCCCCTTTCTGCCCAAACTCCAGTAGTCATGCTGCCACCAGTCAGCTATCCTACTGCTCTTACAAATGGTACCCAAGTATACTGTGTGAAATTAATACTAATACAAATAGTAGTGTGTGACCAAAGCAGCAAGACTTTCAGGAGTGGCCAGTGTCACTAAAACAAGCACAAGTACTGTCAAGATGTTGTGTTCTCTAAAGAACCAGCCACAATGAAAGGTGTTTAATGGTAATACAGAATATTAAGTTTCAAACGCATTGATATAAAAATAGTTGGATATTTCTGCACATATGCAGAAAATTCTCTGACTGTTACCTTACTAAAAGCCAGATGTTTGTCTGTGTGGATGTGAGATGTGTCCTGTCAGAAATCTTTCTTGGGTTCTAAAGTGCTGCTGCGGGAGTTCCAAAGAAACCAGATGCTGGCTAGTGGATGGCATCGCCTGTGGTCACCTGACTCTCACACAGCTTTGCCAAGATCTGTGGCAGCATCTGTAAGTTTTTAACACAATTTTAAACTTTCCACCCTTCCAGAGGCTGTATGATAAACATGGTTGTTTTTGACCAGTTACAACCATACAACCTAATATACATACATACATCCTGTCCAGCAGGATCTACTGTTGCATTTTTAACACAAGTAACTTTACAAATTTATATTTTAATGCTATTTGTCTGTACAAATCAGGGCGATAGTCAAACATAATTCTTTACAAAACTCTATATAGCTAAGCTGGCATATGTTCACATGTACTCCCCTAATCTTCCTGGCACAGATGGCACTACCTTATAGCATCACATGGTGCTGCTACTGCAGAATAAGTCCCTGGAAGAAAAAGGCAAGGCCTTGCATGAGTTGAAGCATATTTTTGTTTCTCCTGTGCTCACGTTTCAGTGGAATTATTCTAATAAGCCTGCTTTTTTTTTTTAGACTGTCGCCCTCTCCCCAAAGTTAAAGGATGGTAGAAGGGCTACCCTGCTAAAGTTACCCAGACTCCTGCTTAGAAGTAATCCTCTTTTCCTGACAAATCAGGTGCTGTCTGACTATCCTGTTCTGTCACATTCCTATTTCTCTGTGCATTTCCCTGTCCCTTCCTGTTAAGTAAAAATTACCCAAGACTCCTGGGTTATTTCCATACTTCCCAGGGTTATTGTATGGTTTGGAACCCCCCCCCCTGCCGCTCCCTTTTTGGGGCATTTCTCAACCTCGTCGGGAACAGTTGACCTTTTGGTGCTTCAGGGCCTGTTGGCTGAAGGAACAATTCAAGAGGTTCCATCTCCTCTCGGGGGGGGGGGGGTGTATTACTCCAGAATGTTCTTGTCCCCCAACAAAGAAGATATCTGGAGACCCATTCTGGATCTTTATTAGCAAAAGGGCTGTTTGAGGGTCTCTTCCTTTTGGATGCTGTCCCTTCAAACCTTGTTTCCTTTATTGCTACTTCGGGCTCTTCTAATCTACACATTCCTATTCATCTTTTTTTTTTTTTTTTTTTTCCCAGGAAGGTTTTTCTCTGCTTCCTGGCATTTTCAGTTCTCTACTTTGCACTTTGGCATCTCTACTACTCCAGGGGTTTTCACCAAATGCTTTGTTCCTGTGATTGCTTTCTGCAGGCTGAGGGGGATACAGGCCATTCCTCATCTGAATGACCTTATTCAAGCCTCTTGAGATATTAATTCAACATCCTACACTTTACCATTTCTCTCTTGCAAAGCCTGGAGTTTACAGTAAATTTCCAGAAGTCATTCTTGACTCCTCAGGATCCTGTATTTCTGGGTTACGGGGTCTAGACTGTTCCAGTGCTAGCAACCCTGCCTCCTCCCAAAGCTTTCATTCTCATTGCTTTTTCATTCCCTTCTTAGTGTAGCTTCAACAGCCAGAGAATTTCTAAGGGCTCTGGGTTGCATGGCTTATTTCTATGCTACCACTAGCCAAGCTCCACATGATAAAGCTTCAGTGTTTTTTTAAAGTCAGTTTGGCTTCAACATTCTCTTCCTTTAGATTTTCTATTCCCTCTACTTCCATGCCTCAAGCTGGAACGTCAGTGGTGGATTCATCAGTTCTCATTCAACCCAGGGATTCGTTTTTATCTTCCAATCCCCTCTCAGGAACTTTCCCAGAGACCTCTGATGTGGGTTGTGGGGCATTCTTCAGCTCTCTGAGGATATGGGACCTTAGTCTTTTTGTCCAAGAAACCAATCCGTATTGAAGAGATGAAAGCTGCTCTGCTGGCTCTTCAGGTTTTTCATTCTTCAGGGTGCCTCAAGATTCTCGCAGACAATACGATAGTGATGTGGTATGTAAACAAGGTGGGACAAGTTCTTGTCTCCTCTCCTCTGTAGGTTAGCCCTTCAGGTTTGGGAGCTAGCTATCCAGTATCAGGTGACCATTCAGACAGTCTACATTCCCTCAGATCAGAACATAGTGGGAGATTCTCTGAGCGGGTCTGTGACACTCGTGGATGCTTCCCAGGGATATGTTTCTGGACTTTGTCCACCAGTGGGGTACTCCAGGTGGCTCTTACCTGCCTCCCCTCTGAACAGATAGTTTCCTCTATTTTGTGCCAGAGTCTCATGCCCTCTGGCCTGGAAGGTGGATAATCCTCTCTTGGAAGGGGATGTTTCTTTATGCCTTTCCACCCTTTCCTCTCATTCTGAAAGTTCTCCTCAAAATAAAACAGGATGCTCCCAAAACCTTGCTGGTGACTCATTTTTGGCCCAGCCAGCATTGGTTCCCTCTTCTGCATCTTGCAAAAGAGCAGTAGTCAGTTACCTCACAGGATGAACCTACCAGCACAAGATGAGGGATCCCTTCATCCCCACCGGTCCACACTTCAACTGACATTGTGAGTGATAGGGTTTTGATCCTTACCAACGCCTTTTTTTTTCTGAGGATGTACTTTGACTCCTGCAGGAGGCCAGGAAACCCTCTACTAGGAAATCTTACTTGTCCAAATGGAAGAGGTTTTCTGTTTTGGGTGTCTGTCTTGTAACCTGGATCCATTTACTGTGGATGTCCCCCCCCCCCCTTTTTTCTTCTCATCTGTGTGAATTGCTCAATGCTGGGTTAGCCTAGTCTTCTGTTAAGGTCCATTTATCAGTCATTTCGGCTTATCGTCCTTTGACTCCCCTTTAGCCTCCCGATTTGAAGCCAAACGGTTTCTTAAAGGTGTCTTTCAGATTTAGCCTTCCAGGAAGCCTGCCCCTCCTTCCTTGGACCTTAATTTTGCTTTAGAAAAGTTGACTCTGGCTCCTTTTGAGCCTTCTGCTTCAGCTTCCTTACAGTATTCTTGGAAGACGACTGTTCTTATTTTTGGCCCTTACTTCTGCCTGATGGGTGCCTCTTCAAGTCCTCCTTTTATGCCCAAAGTGATTGAGTTGTCTGAGCTGTCTTTTAATGAGTCTCATTTGCCCACTTTTTTTTCCCAGTCTGCTATTGAGAAGGTTTAGTGCACCTTGGATTTCATAGACAGCTCTGGTGTTTTGGATAGGACTAAAGCATTTTGTAAATCTGATCAGATTTCTGTTTTTCATCCTAGATGTTTAGGTTTAGCTGTTTCCAAGCAAACCATTTCTTCTTGGTTATTGAAAGCTATTTCATTTTGCTGTTCTTTTCATGGGAAGAGCCTTCCTTGCATCAAGACTCATTCCACTAGAGCTGTAGGTTTCTCTTCTGGTGTGTTGTGTGGTCCCCCCCCCCAAAGGGTTTGGATATCAATTCTATTGAGGCAGCAACCTGGGTTTCTTGGCATACCTTTACTAAACACTAAGTTGGATGTGATTTCTAGGTCCGGAGCTGCTGGCCTTTCCTCCTCCCAATCGTCTTCCTGAGCTTTGCATTCTTCCTGTTGTAAAGAATACTGCAGCAGTGATATTGAAGGACACAATTGTGTAAAATCTTATCACAACAGAAGTCTTCCTCACTGTTACAGTAGCTACTTCCTCCCTGGTCCTTTTTTTTTCCTTCTGGATATGTTTCACTATTTTTATCCTTTGCCTGGATGTCACCTTTTATGCCCTACTCAGTGCGTGGGGAGCATGCGTGCGACATGCAGTGTACCCTTTACATCCAAAAGACTTTGGTATACTGGCTGGATGTCTGGCAAATACTGCAGCAGTAAAGAGGGGGACATCTGTTTATGGTAAGATTTTGCACAACTGTGCTTTTGTGAAATCTGGTATTTCAGTCTTTTTAGCCAGAAGTGTTTTACCACCTGCAACGTGCCCACACTTAAATCCTCCTGCAATATATACAGAGTTGCATGTATCAGTAGCAAATCTAAATAAAACTATTTTTTGAGACCCAGTGCTCCTGCAGCTATTGGAATTGTCTGGGCATCCTCCTTCCACATTGCCTTCATTCTGCCTGCAAATCCTGGTCCAGTTTCTGTTCTATAGAACCTGCATTTGCCTTTCTCTCACATGCTCAATGGACTTTGTAAACCAATGTGTATGTAGTCTGCTATCCTGGGCTGCCGATATTAACCTTTCATATTTGGGTTTAAATTCACCTCTTCTTAACCATTCCTGCATCAGATCTTAATATCTTGATCAACACAACATGAGGGTGTTCCAGGAGTTTTTTGTACTTGCAACTATTTTTATGCCTTTTCCACACTTCTTACATTCCCCTTTTATATTAGTTTTTTTTTTTTGTACATTCAGTTACTGCCTGATTTTGTAAACATTTGGTTTCTGTTCCCACTTGACACCGATTCTTTTGCTAAACTTAGCAATGAAGTCATTTTAGACTAGTTCACTGCAAGTTTCAAGACCTTCACTGTTTGGGTCTGAGGTCAGTGGATAAATATGTAGTCCTAAGATTGCAGGTCTATACATGGGGTCAGTTGCATTGAAGTGTTTTTCTAGTTTTTTCGGTCTAACTGATCCAATACCTCTGGAGGCAGTTAATCACCCCAAAACTATCAAGAACAGGAAGAACAAATTGGTTTACAGCTTGAACATTGTTCCTAGATGCCAGGGCTGTTTCTCCATATTAATTTTTCTAAAATATTTCTTACTGAGTTTTTTGCTTGCATTTGTTCATGTTTTGTTTTGTCTTATCAATTCCCAAATATTTATACACTTCCTCCTACTCTCTTATTTGACATTTTTGCCTTACTGATTTTTTGTGCGTGCTCGTGCTGCAGCTTACATTTATCGAGACCAAATGACATTCTCTTATCCTCTGAGAAATTTATTGGCCACTTCCAGTTGTGGTTCCATCTCTTGCACTAAACTATAAGGTTTTAAATCCTCCGAAAAAAAGTCTTTACACTTCAGGTCATTGTTTTTCTGCAACCCAAATTGTAACTATTTCTGTCAACTTGCTTGTGGATAGTCTTCCCAGTCCAAGGGAGGCAGCAGCACTAGAAATAAGCTGCTAGAAAACATAATCCAGGAGGTCCCCCCAAACAATCTGGAACTTAAGTATTTAAGATTAATTAGTGCCAAAGAAAGGGACTGGAGACCAATTTTTGGATCTCAGCAGTTTAAATCAGTCTGTTCAATACACAATTCCAGATGGTCACAGCTCGGTCCATTCTGCTTTTTCTGCAGAAGGCTGACTGGATGTGCTTGATTAGTATGCATCCTGAAGATCTATCGCATCAAAATGAACAGGTGATCAAGGAGATGCTTACACTTATGGCTGTGAGCCAGTTATTACCAATTCAGAACTCTACCCTTTGGTCTCACCACAGCCCCCACAGTGCTTACCAAGTGTATGGCAGTAGTGGAAGCTCACTTGAGAATGCAGGGATTGTTTCCATATCTAGATGACTGGCTCTTAACCACTCTAACCAGGCATCAGTTAATTCTAACTTGAGATTATGTACTCCAGTTATGCTCCCATTTGAGCATTTCAGTTGCATCAAATCTCCTGTGGAACAAAGACATTGCAGTTCATTGGTTCAGTGTGATCAGCCAAAGTACCAGATGAGTTCTTCAGTGGACATTGGCAACTCTGTTACATTCTTTACCATCCCCTGTCCAGTCAGATGAAAAGAACTCTGGCTTAAAAAATTATCTATGGTAGATGTACTCCATAGGTTCATAGGTTGGTACTAGGCTATCGGCCCTAGGGCCTATTACAAGCCTAACCATAACAATTCCCTGGGTATTTCTTCCCACAATATTTACTTCCCTGGACCCCTGTCTAGCAGGGCAACTGACGTGATCCCCGGGGTGAATTTCCCATCTCCCATCCAGTCATCAAGGTTCCTTTTGAAGAGGGCCAAAGAGGTGCTCTGCTTGACATGTATAGGCAGTCTATTCCAGAGTCTGGGGAGTCTCTGTGTCAGGAACCTATCCCTCCAGCATGTTTTGTTCATTGTGATAAGATTTAGATCCCTGGAGCATCTCTGAGGGATTGGAATTTCTTTAAGTGTAGCATGTCCAACAGCTCTGGGTTTGACATGGCCTTGTATGTTACTCAGAGATGGCCTCTGAGTAGACGATATGAGGCAGAGTATAGGTGGAGTTTTTTTAGACTGTCAGCATAGGGCATCTGCTTTAGGCCTGTGATTCTTTTGGTGACTTATTTCTGTGGCCTTTCCAGTTGCAGATGTCTCGAGAGGTACATACCAAATGGGGCGTTGTATTCTATAATGGATCTTGTGAGGGATGAGTACAGTGGGACAACCTTTTTTTCTGAATGAAAAGCCCTTGGTGATAAGGTGTGCCACAAACAGATTTCCTGACTGTTGTGGCAATGTGGTTATCTCATCACACTTTCTGTGTTTAGTGTACTACCACCTATGTGGTAATTCACGGGTACATGTTTTTTCCCCAAAGGGGATAACTATACATTTCTTGGCATTGAGCTTGAGCCCATGTCTCTGACACCAAGCATCTGTTTCTGTAAGGCACTTTTTAATATCCACATCATTTGGGGATTCAGTAATGGCTCCCCGTTTGAAGTAATCTGAGAACTTTGTTAGCCAGTGTCCCTTAGTGTTGGCCTGTACTTCAGAGAAGTAGATGCCAGACAAGAGCGGTCACAGGACTGAACCCTGAGGTACTCCACTTGTCACTTGTCTGGAGCTGGATTTGGAGTCAGCTACTTTTACAGTGTGGGTTCTGTCAGTAAGCCAGTTGGCAACCGATCGAGTGGTATACGAATCAATGCCCAGCTTAGTAAGTTTATCTATGATTCGAGAGTGGGGGATGAGGTCCAGATAGGCTGTGTGGACCACCTTACCCTTGTCCACGGCTCTGGAGACTGATTTGAAGAAGTCAATCGGCCCTTCACGAACCCAAACTGGGTTCGTGGGGTCCAGTGTTTGAAGGTTGCCAATGTCTTTGTTTTATAAGTTCCATGATGATACGTTCCATGGCCTTACAGATCAGGCTCGTTAGACTGATGGGGAGGTAGTTTCTGGGATCCACGGTGGATCCTCCTTTGTGGAGTGGGATAACTGTAGCTTTGTGCTACTCTGTGGGCATGAAGCCTGAGGTGAGGCTATGATTAAACATGACACTTAGGTGGTGCCAGTTCATTTTGTAGTTAATGTGGTACACAGCCTGGGATGTCGTCTAGTCCCATGGATGCTATATTAGCTTTGGAGAGTCCGGTAACTGCCACACAGGTAAATGCAATTTGGCAATTTTTTGGTATTGAGATGGGCCCTTTAGGGTGTGGGGGGTGACGTTTGCACTGAATCTATCTGCCAGGGTATTGCCATTCTGTTGTAGCTCCGAGCAGAACTGAGCATTGCCATTTAGATTCTTGACATAGCTATAGAGTGCCTTGTGGCTGTCTGGAATCTTTGGCAATTTTATTTTCATAACTAGCTTTGGAGGGTTTTGAGGGATCTCCGCTTCTTATTGAGGCTGGTAAGGGAGTTTTTTTGCATCCTGGGATTTTCCTCTTTTCTGCAACAGTTTCTTCCTTTTAAGTTTGGTTATGACAAGGGACCACCAGATTGGCTTTTTTTTTTTGCAGGAGAGCATCTTTGTACTATTGGGGATGGCACGATTCATGCAGGAGTGGATGTACTCATACAGTGCCTTAGTGCAGGATTCAGCAGTCGAACTTTCAGTTCCCATCTGCATGGGTGTCATGAAGTTGGTCACTTCTGACTTGAGTAGCATGTTGCTTTGGAAAAGATGTTTATGGAGATTTCCTTACTGGGTGGTGGGATGTGGATGTCAAGGGTGATTAGCTTATGGCCACACCTGACCAATGAGGTGATGGCCATAGGTGTGGAGCATCGATTTCCCATGTTGGGAATGACCAGGTCTAGGATATTGGAGCCCCTGGTGGGACTTGAGGATTAGTTGATCTCTGGCGTTTGAATTTATGAATTCAAAGAACTTTTGGGCAAAGGTGTTTGTACGCGAGTAGTTTTCCCAATTAATGGCAGGGTAGTTGAAATTGCCCAGTATTAGTGTGTTTGGTTGTATCTTAATATTTTCTAGTATGTTTAGAAAGGTGTAGTGAGAATCTTGGGGCATGGTGAGGGATCTGTAGTAAGCTACAATTTGGATTGCAGTCTTACCTAGTGTTGCACCTGGAGAATTTCAGATGCATTGTGTTGGGCAACTAGGCTGGTGTGAATATCCTTGGTGAATATGGGCACTCCTCCACCTTTAGAGTTTTGGTCTTGGTTTGGTGGCCGAAAAATGTGGTAAGTTGTAGTTTGGTATTGCAGGGGTGCTCTCAGGAGCCTTGAACCAGGTCTGTTACTGCACAAATATCTGTGTTCTCCATTTTTAGGAGTGCCTGCATTTTGAGGTTTTAGACTTCTAGCATGGAGTAGCATTAGCTTCAGATTTTGCATGCTTGTACCAGTTACGGTGGTGGTTTTGTCTTTTGAACTTAAGTTAACTACTTTTCACATCTAACTCCTCTAGTGCACATTGCATTGTTTAGGATAAACCTTTTTTTCATCTTACCTTTAAGCATCCCTGTGACTAGCACTTGCTTTAAAACCTGCTGGAAAGTGCTAGGAAGTCTTAAACTGATACACGCACTCAACTCTCCTTGTTAATAAGGAGAAATTAATTGTAGGCTGTAAACAGCCTATAACTGCAAAATAACCTTGCTAAGGTAAAGGAAAACAGCTCTCGTATTTTGCAAAAAAAAAAAAAAAAAAAAAAAAGCACCAAACCAGGCATGTTTCGAGTTGGCTTCCGGTCATTTCTTCTGTCCACCTGGTGAATTTGGGCATACTGGGGCAATGCAGCAATTGCCTCATGTACACAGACAACCCTCTTCTCCTACCACCCAACACTACAACCTGCGAGAGATGCACATGTTCTTCGTGTTTCACTGTTGTAGTCATTACATTTGGGTTATCTGCTTGCAGGTAGCCCTCAGTCGGCCTGATTAACAAAGTCTTGGGTCCTGCGTCGGTTGCTGTCCCTTCTTCCGTAATGTCAGGTCGTCTGGTATAAAACATGCAGCTGACGCCATTACATCAGTCTTTCTTGCCGTGCGGTGCCCGAAGCAGAAGCAGTTCGCCAGTGCCGCTGCCGACTCCTGAAATTTTCGTTGAGTTTCAGAACCGAAGTCTTCAACTAAAGCCAAGTACCCCATTGAGGAAACTTTTTTCTTGCTCCTTACTGATGTCAGTAAAAAAGTTAATTGCATTACTTGTGGAAAGCAAATACCTCAAAGATTTTCATTCCTCCTGTATTCCTTGCCTAGGTCCTGACCACGACGTACCTTGCTGTAGGTTTTGTGCTTTATTTAATCGGCGCGCTATCCATCTGTATATTTTCGCCTCTAAATATTTCTGTTCTCTGTTTAATTTTCCAGAAATGTCGTCTGTTAGCCATCTGACTACCGGGATTCTGAAAAACCGCAAAGATAGACAGTCTGCCGAGGCACCGGTACTCAGTGAGGTGCTTTCGCAACCCCTGATACCCGCTACTTCTGATTCGCAGGCCTCTACTGAGACCCATTCGGAGTCTGGTATGCCGCAAGATGCTTCAACTATGGAACCTGCGGATGTCTACCTTGGTTGGGTCCGGAACCGCTGTGCAGGCACCGGCTTCTGAGGGTGCATTCAGGCCTATGGACTTGCATATTAAACAGACTCCTCCTTTACTTGGGCCTAAATCTCTATTCCATGCCTAAATAAACGATGCCCAGGCCACATGCTCAGGCCTCTCTGCCTAAAAAACAAATAAGAATGGCTGTAATAACTCTAATCAGGGGTAGCCAACCCCCCCCCCTTTCTAAGAGGCCTAGGACTGAAGTTGATTATGAATCCTCTGATCAAGATTCTGTTTTTTCTGATTCTTCTGATCTGGATTTGCCCTTATCATGAAGATTCGGATGCAGAGGACTGCTTCCCCTCCTGAGGTTTTTTCCTTTTGGGGAAACTTTACATACTCTAAGGGAGCATTTCCACTGGGAAAGCCAGGATTTTTCTGATTCAAAAAAGAGGCTTAGGGGTTTCCTTCTACCTCAGCATAGGCCTTTAGCTATTCTTAAAGTACTAGACATGGTTGATTATGCTTTTTCGGAATCTAGTTTGGCCCCTGATTCCTTGCCTCCTGCTCCCAGAAAACCTGACAGATACTACAGGGTCCCAGAGTCCCACAAGTTCCTTTTCAAAAATCCTATTGTAGATCCAGAGACTATTTCACAGGGGCCCAAGGGCATTAAGGCTTCTAATGCTAAAAATCCTACCACTTCTGATGAGCGGTGGATAGATGGGGTACGAAGGTTTGCACTTCTGCAACCTTGGCCATTAGGGCTTTAAACTGCCAGTTTCAGAAAGCATCAGCAACATGTTATTGGACTGCTTAAACAGATAATGATGTTGATTCCTGACTGTGGAATGTAAAGAATCACAGGATTTAATGCATTCTGCTGAACAAGTTGGAAAACATACTTTGCAATGTGGTTTTGATTCATTAGAGGCCTCTTGCAGGGCTGCTGTTACTGGGTCTGTGCTCAGAAGGCATGCTTGGCTTAAGGAGCAGTCTTTGCCTGATCATGTTAAAGCTAAATTGTTGGATGCTCCTTTAAGTCAGGACTCCCTGTTTGGCAACAAGGTTGAGGAAGTTCTTAAAAAGATGGAAGATAAAGCTAAATCTATGCAAACTGTCAAAGATTTTTTACATGTTCAGCCTCCTAAAATTTAGTAGGCACTGGCCCTCTAAGAATTGGTCCTTTCCAGCCCCTTCAGGTCTTCTCAGGCCAAACCCAGACGCAGCAAAAAACCCAGGTTTCAGTCCCAGGAGACACAGACCTAAGCAGTGGGGGGGGGGGGATAAGACTCCCCCCTATGGTAAACTGTCTCAATGACTTCCTTTTAAAATTTCCAAGCACTTATCAACTGACTGCCCCTTTGGGAGGAAAGATTGCTCTCCATGCCAAGAATTGGGAACTCATTACCCAGGACAAATGGGTTTTAAATGTACCCCAGGGATACAGATTTCATTTCCACACGTTGCCAACACCAAGCGGGTGGCCGGACCTACCCCCAAATCAGTGGGCAGAGGCCCAAAAACAAATACTTTCTCTCCTAAACATGGGGGCTATTCAACTTGTACCAGTAGAGGAAAAGGGACAAGGTTTCTACTAGAGACTTTTCCCAGTACCCAGAAAAGACAATTCATGGCGTCCTATCCTGGACCTGTCTACTCTAAACACCTTTCTGGAGATTCCAAAATTCAAGATGCTGACTTCACCAATTACTTCCTATGCTAGGCAAAGTTGCCTGGGTGGCAGCACTAGATTTAAAAGAAGCATACCTGCGCATCCCAATCGGGGAATCTTGCAGTAGATACCTACGTTTCAAAGCAGGCTACACGCACTAGCACTTCTCTGCACTGCCCTTTGGCTTATCTACTGCGCCAAGGGTATTCACAAAGTGCCTAGCTCCAGTTGTGTTTTGCAGGCAAAGAAATATTCAAATATACCCGTACCTGGACGATTGTCTAATTCGGGCAGAAAGGCAGGACATACTTTTGAATAATCTGGCCTTTGTACAGCGGGTTCTAACTTGTCTGTGGTACACCATAAACGAAAAGAAATCACACCTGGTACCCTGTCAACAAATTATATTCTTGGGAGCAAGCTTGAATACAATTTCCCAGATGGCTTACCTCACGACAGAGAAGCCAATTCATTTGACAACCTACGCCAAACAAGTGGCCACAAAAACTCTATCTGCAAGACAAATACTGCAAGCCTTGGGGTTCATGGCCTCCTGCATTCTTCTAATTTCATATGCAAGATTGCATACGAGGAAACTGCAGTGGTATCTAAAAAGCATATGGTGTCAACATTCTGAAGACCTAGAAACAATGATTCGTATTGTACCTTGCCTACGCCTAGAGTTCCTTTGGTGTCCAGAGGCTTGCCACCAAAACAAGGGATTACCTTTCACACCACCCCCTGCCGCCCAAACCCTAACAGACTCATCAGACTATGCATGGAGGGCTCACCTGGCAGGGAAGTGCATTCAGGGCAAATGGAACCCAAGTCAAATGCACCTGGATGTCAATCAAAAAGAAATGTTAGCTGTACAGAATGCTTAGACAGCCTTTAAGGACAACATTTTTCCAGGACAGCTAATGGTAATGACTGACAACACCACTGTTATGTGGTACATAAGCAGGAGGGGTACACATGTACACATTCTTCCCCCCTCTGTTCCACAATGCCATGGCTAGTTTGCACAGCCTTGAGCTACCAAGTGCACCTACAAGCTCAATTCCTGCCAGGAAAATTAAATACACTGGCAGACGGACTAAGCAGAAACCTCATGGACCCACACGAGTGGAAACTAGAACCAAGGATTTTCAACATGTTGACAAGCAAATGGGGGAGCCCAGATATAGACCTGTTTGCGCCTCCACAGTGCTACCACTTGGACAAATTTTACACAAGGACTCCCCACAAACAAGCCTAGAAAGTGGATACTCTGTCCTTCAGCTGGAAAAACCTATCCGTCTATGCCTTCCCAGCCTCTGCTCTGCAAAGTACTACTAAAAATCAAACGGGACAAACCAAGGATGATTTTGATTGCTCCAGACTGGCCGCACCAACATTGGTGTACCCCCTCTTGCGCAGTGTCACGGTTATCTGCATGGCACCTGCCTCTGACTCCTTCCCTTCTGTCTCAGCAGGAGAACCAGATTCTGCACCCTCCGCTTCTAACACTGAACCTTGCAGCTTGGCTACTTAACTTGATCTCTCCTTTACCATCCCCCCACAAACCTGTGATGGATATCATTTTGAGGCAGTGAGGCCTAGTACTAGAAAATCTTATGCTGAAAAATGGAAAGGATTCTGTGCCTGGAACCAATCTCAAGGTATGAGCACAGAAGCGCCCAATTTACCTAAGATTTTACAATACTTAACTGAAATGCTTCACAAGGGCCTGTCTTTTTCCTCCATTAAAATCCATGGCTCAGCCATTTCAGCTCATTGTAACACAGAACCTCCCCTCTTCTCTCATCCACTGCTCAAGCAGCCCCTCAGAGGGGCCAAAAATTTGAGACCACCCAGGAGAGCTCCAACCCCAGCCTGGGACCTTAACTTTGTCTTCTTTCAAGCCATCTGCTACTGCAGACTTAAAATTTTCTCTCTTGGAAAACAGCTTTCCTTTTAGCAATCATGTCATCTAGAAGGGTATCTGAGTTACAGGCTTTTATGGCAGTGGAGTCTTTCATCATCTTTCATGCGGACAGGGTGTCCCTCAAACAATCCATCCTTCATGCCCAAGGTGGTATCCAGTGTGGCTCTTAATCAGTTCATTCATTTGCCAACCTTCTTTCCCAATCCACAGAATAAAGGGGAACGGATACTGCATTCCTTAGATGTGCACAGACAACGTAGACTCTACTTGGACAGGACTAAACCTCAGAGGAAGTCTGGACAGGACTAAACCTCAAAGGAAATCAGAACTGCTGGTGGCATTTGCTGCAGGGGCAGAGGGGAAGGCTATTTCAAAGCAAACCATTTCTAAATGGATAAGTCATTGCATTCATTTCTGCTATAAGCACCATGGAAAACCTATCCCCCAGGGGATCAGACCTCACTCCACCAGGGTTGCATCTACCTCTACAGCATTTCTCAGAGATGTCTCTACCAGGGACGTCCTAGAAGCTGCTACCTGGAGTTCTGTACATACTTTCACCAAGCATGATCATTTGCCAGTTTTCTCTAAATCCAGAACTGGCTTTGCCACTGCAGTCTTGCAGGACCTTACAGCTGGCCCTAAAGCTATCTAAATTCCTCCTCCCAACCATAGCTTTGGGAATTTACCCAAATGTAATGACTGCAACAGTGAAACACAAAGAACATAGTACAGTTGTGTACACTTGCCATAAATTTAGATGTTAGTGTATTCACTGTTGCAGTCCTGGTTACCCTCCCTCCAGCCCCCTAACTTTTGGCTATACCTCCACTTTCATTTACATAGTATTTGCATTTTTGTTGGTCTATCTTTGTGCTTTTATATTTAATTGCTTCCCATTAGGGGGACCCTGACATCTGGGGCAAGAAAAACTGATGTAATGGCATCTGCTGCATGTTTTACACACCTGACGTCATGGAAGAAGGGACAGCAACCGACGCAAGACCCAAGACTTTATTAATCCAGGCTGACTGAGGGCTACCTGCAAGCTGATAACCCAAATGTTATAACTGCAACAGTGAATACACTCCCAACATCTACATATATGGTAAGTGTACACAACTGTACTTTACATAGCCAAACTGGAAGCAAAGCTCTCTCCACCCAAGATTGTGCTAGACAGCCAAGAGGAGAAGGTTTTAACACCCACACTACACCTCAAGCAACACATAGCCCTTCTAAACCTACACCACCAACACCCACACATAGCAACACTAAACCCACATATGTGGAAGGCCCTTGACATTTAACCTGCCCAAGCAGCAAGGACCTCTGAAGTTGCAAACCCAACACCACTCACAACCAGTGTCACATATCTCACAACACCAGTGTACCACCCAACAACCGCCCCTAAGGGAAGACAATGTACGCAACACTGTAGTCATAGGTGATTCTAGTCAGGTGCACTGATGTCCCACTCACCAGGGTGAACAAGGAGAAAATTAGTCGGCTGCCTGTTGGGTGCCAGGATCCGCCACATAATGCATGCACTCAAGTCACTCCACGACTGGTACAAATATGACTGTCCTTGTCCATGTTGGTATGAATGACTTGAGACTTGCCTCCCTGGACTGCATGAAGAGACATGGAAGAGTTCTCAGATCATGTGGCCTAGGCAGGTGTGACCCTAGCCATGAGTAGCATCTTGCCTTCACCCAGAATACCACAGTATAAGGACAAAATGATTGACTTCAGCAATTGGCTAAGCTTCTGGTGTCATTCAAAGGGGATCCAGTATCTGTGTGCCTGGTTGTCTGATTTTATATAACCTTTTGTTTATAATTGGGCATGCCTTTACCCAGACCACCAAGAATACATTCTACTAGGTCTATGGCTGCTACTTCAACTTTGTCTAGATCTTCTCTGGAAGATATTTGTGCAGCCACAACCTGGGCTAGTACTCGTACATTTTATTGCTTATTATGGGTTGGATCTGGTCTCTAGGGGCAGAGTGGCCTTTGGCTTGGCGGTACTCTGGAATATCCTTCCTTAATCTTCCTGGGGTTTAGGGTAGCTGGGTTCTCTACTCTGGAATATCCTTCCTTAATCTTCCTGGGGTTTAGGGTAGCTGGGTTCTCTGTCCCAAGAGTTGTGGAATTAATCAAAATTGACATCACATAAAGAAGTTATGTGCTCATGTTCCATCTGTGTTGTCTTTCATTCTTCCTCAACTTCCCTCCTACCACTCCCTTGTTAAAGGATCGAAGATACTGAAGGAATCTTGTTCCTTTGAGTCCCAGATTTTATTTACCCTACTATTTTTTTTTTCTACAATGCTGTATGCAGATGTAAGGGGCAGCTCTGAGATCATGTTGGGGACTAGGGCATTATGGAAAATGGAAGAGGTCTAGTCTTTGATGATCCACTAGCTGGTAGAAGCAGCAGAGTTGTATCGGATCCAAACCCAGGAGTTGAAGAATGAAACTAGACAACACAGATGGACTGTTATGGTGGGTACTTGCAGACTGCTTTTATGGGTTACAGGCAAGACAAAAGAGCAACAGTGATGGGGTGTATATCCACTTTGAATTTTTTTATCTGCAGGATTATTATTTGTCCTTTGTTATGGCTTGGCTGCAGAGTGGTTTTTCACTGCCTTCTCTTTTTTTTTTCCTCTCCCCAAACACCTTTATTGAAATATCACTTGCGATGTAGGCAAATTTACATTCATATAAAATTAATCATACTATAACATAAACGTTTTACTTCATATATTGCTATATCATATTACCCAAGCAACATTACACAAATTCAATTCCTGCCTTTAAAAAAAGTCTTTAAACCATCACTTACTACATACAGTCTTACATTGTCTTGTGGTTTTTCATTTATATAATCTGTTTTTGTGGTCACTGTAATGTAATTGATCAGTGTAAGTTGCAGGTTGTACATCTGTAAGCACTCCTTTATCCATGAATGTAGGAAGCTGTTAAGTGCTTTTTTTTTGTAGCCTGTCTGCTATGCTTCCATTTTTTTCCCACTTTTTACAATTCTCCATTGTGACTTTTAACAAATGATCCTTTGTTCCATATGACTTTCTTTTGTTGCCCTTTTGTTCTATTGCCACAATTGTTTTCTAGATGACTTTAAAGTCTGGCATCAATTCCAGTGTGTAATTTTATGCACTGAAGGCAAGTTACTGGCATATGTAGTTTTGTGTTTTTTGTTTTAAGATAGCTTGCAGGTTCACTCTTAGAGGACCACTACGGGCAAATGATGAAGAAAGCATATATTTTTTATCTTGCCATGATTTACTACACCTCCCAAAGCTGCCTGCAGCAAAATAAGTACTCATTCCTAATTTTATTTTGTTTTTACTCTTGTCTGCCCTCATGGGGGCAGACATCATGATTCCTTTGGAAAGGGAAATCTGTCCCATAATGGACAGACTGAGAACAAATATTCCTACCCTTTGCTGCCAGACTAGACTTCCATTCACTTGGCATTTTTCAGGTGATACATTCTAAGTTTGAGAGTCTGCATCTCATGTCATTGACTGGTATGCGCTGAGTTTTACAAATGTTCCTACTGATGTACTACACATTCTCTGAAAGAAGCTTGCAAAAGTGTCAAATTACTGAGATGAAAAAAGACTTTTCACAAGGAGCAGTTCTGCAAGTTTCATTTCCAGGCCAGGTTACTCCTCCCATCTCCCCTCCTTCAGTGGGCTATAGTCTTACATTTCCAGCTTTACTAGATTCAACTATTTAGTCAGCTTTGCATGACAATAGACATAAAAAAAAATCACAGCCTGGTGTGCCACTAAATCTGTTCCCTTGTATGTCTCTTCACTTCTGAATAGCATTTCCCAGGAATAAAAAAAAAAAAGGCAAATGCATCAGTCCAGAGTTTAGGCCAGTCTATCCATTTTTTAAAATGTGCACAGTAAAATATTCAAATTGTAATGCGTTTTGGCTGCTGACATGGTTATCTTTACATAGTTATTCTCTCCTAGTATAACCTGAACTTATGGTATTTAATGATAAATTTGACAACAGTTCTCAGTTTCTTAACCATGACATCGCAAGCCTCTGATGTGACCTAGTACTTTTTTCTTACTATTGCTTTATCTAGTTTGTCTTGGTTGTATACCTGTAGCATGTCTCTCATCCTCTCAGCAGCAGACTCCTGGAGAACTTCAAAAGCAAGATACTTGTATTGAAAGAGTAGCAGCAGCTGTAGCAGTGATGCCACACTCTAAAACAATGCACATAGTACTGACAAACACAGGGGAATATATATGTGTGAATCAAGCAGTGATGAAATTGCTAGGGACTTCACTGAGCACAATTTTACTCGATCTCTCCATTTCATAATCCATAACATTCACACCACACTTAAAAAGGCACATCTCCACCTTCCACAAACACAGCTACCCTCTCCCACACAACATACCAGTCAAATTTAAGGCTTTTCCCATCTCTCTGCAAAGCACTGCTGTAATGGCTTTGGCAAACAAATGAAAATGATTGATGGGTGTTGGTTCAGGGCTCCCACCCATATCTCTCAACAGTACAGATTTTTGTAGAAAGTCCAGATTTTTTGCCTGTTTTTCATAAAATTGCAGTTTTCTGTCAAATCATTGAACACTGAAGTCAGAAAGTTGACAGGCGTTTGATTTTCAGACTTCATATCCTTAAGAAAATTCACTCTAATGCAAAACTTGTTTATCAACTTTCTAAGTTTGTAAGTGCAATGTTTATAAATTGTCCCAATTTTTGGGCTTTTGTCCCCAGTTATTTATGGCCTTGTCCAGATTTCTTGTTCTATGATGAGTTAAGCTGACATCCCTTCCTACTGGAGCTAGTCCACTGCACTTGCACAAGTGTCCCCCTCTGCAGGGCAGCAAGCAGGTATCGGTGCAGATTTGCTTTATAGTTCTTTTACACCACACACACACACCTTGTCCATGTTATTCTTTTCCTTGATTTCGTTTTTCTTATTTGTAATGTTAATTTTACTCTTTTTCTCCTGCTTTCCATATCTACCCTAATTATTACTTATAACAAATACTTTTTCTCACTTTCTTCTCTTCTCCTCCTCTTTATCCACTATTTGAACTTTTCCACTCTGAACTTTTCCACTCTGACATTTGCTTTGAGTAAATAATGAACTGTCCCCCTTATAATGTCAGCACATTTCAATGCTACATAATATTGTATTTAGTTTAATAGGTTCATAGGTAGGTACTAGGCTATCGGCCCAAGGGCCTATGTAAGCCTAGCCAACAAGGTTCCCTGGCTTATGCCCCCCAAGAAAGTTATTTTCCTGTGCCACTGTCTAGCAGAGACACAGAAGTGATTCTCAGGGTATTTTTCCTATTTCCCATCCACTCAAAAGATTTTTCTCGAGTGCTAATGAGAAACTTTGCTTGACATAGATGGGTAGCTTGTTCCAGAGTATGGGAAGTCTCTCGGACAGGAATCTATCCCTCCAGCATGTCCTGTTTATTGTGGAGACCAGGTTTAGGTCCCTAGAGCGTGTAGCTCTGAGGGATTTGGATTTCTTTAGGTGTAGCATGTCCAAAAGCCCTGGGTTTTGACAGCTTTATATGTTGGGCAGAAATCGCCTCGGAGCAGGCGATATGCTACGGAGTAAAGCTGGAGTTTTTTGAGATGGTCAGTGTAGGGCATCTGTTTGAGGCCAGTAATCGTCTGTGAGGTACTTCTGTGGCCTTTCCAGCTGCTGCAGATGTCTTGCCAGATACATTCCAAAAGGGGCGTTGTACTCGTCTGAGTGTTGAGTAGAGGGGAACAATGACCTTTTTTTTTTTTTTTTTTTTTTTTCCTGGATGAGAACCCTTTTGTGATGTGCCACATAGGACTTCCTGACTACTATGGCAATGTGATTATCAAAGGAGAGACTACTGTCCACCTGGGTCCCAAGGTCTTATTACACATTCTGTGTTAAGTAGACTGCTGCCTATGTGATAATTCATGGGTACAGAGTTTTTACCAAAGGGGATGATAATGCACTTTTTGGCATTGAGCTTGAGGCCATGGCTCTGACACCAGGCATGTCTCATTGAGGCCCTTCTGTAGGATGTCCACATCATTTGGGGACTCTACTATGGCTCCTAGTTTGCAGTCGTCTACGAACTTCATTAGCCAGGGGCCTTCTGTTAGCCTGTACTTCAGAGAAGTAGATACCAAACAGGAGAGGTCCCAGGACTGAACCCTGTGGTACTCCACTTGTCACTGATTTGATGTCAGATTTGGAGTCTGCAACTTTTACAGTGTGGGTTCTGTCAGTGAGCCAGTTGGCAACCCCTCTTGTGACGTAGGGATTTATACCTAGTTCAGTGAGTTTAGCAGTATTTCCAGAATGGGGGATGGTGTCAAAAGCCTTGGCGAGGTCAAGATAGGCTGTGTGAACCACCTTAGCCTCATCTACAGCTTTGGTCACTGCCTCAAAGAAGTCGATTAGGTTCAGGATGCATGATCTGCCTTTCACAAACTCGAGTTTGGAGGTTACCAGTGTCTTGGAGTTCCATGATGATACGTTCCATGGCCTTGCAGACCAGGCTCGTCAGGCTAATAGGGCGATAGTTCCTGGGATCAGTGGTGGCTTCCCCTTTGTGGAGTGGGATAACTGTTGCTGTGCACCATTCAGTGGGCACAACGTCTGATGTGAGGCTATGATTGAACATGGTGATTAGGGTGGGAGCCAGTTCGTGTAAAACACAGCCTGGGATGTTGTGCAGTCCCTTGGATGCTGTGTTTTTGGCTTTAGAGAGAGCAGCTTTTACCTGTGTAGTTATAATTACAGGGACTCTGCATTCATCCTGTATAGATAAGGGCCCTTTAGGGTGTGACAGGGTGGTAAAGTTAGCACTGAACGTGTCTGCCAGGATGTTGGCAATGTCAGTTGGTTCTGTAATTTTCATGCTGTTGTGCTGTAACTCAGAGTAAATCTGGGTGTTGCTATTGAGATTCTTGACATAGCTATAAAATGGTTTTTGGTTGTTTTTAGAATCAGTGGTGATTTTTATTTTCATAGCTAGCTTTGAAGGCTCTTTTAAGGGATCTCATCTTCTTACTGAGGCTGACCAGGGAGCTCCACCACTCGTGGGATTTTACTCTTTTTGCAACAGTTTCTTCCTTCTGTTGTACAGTTTGTTTATTGCAGGGGACCACCAGATTGGCTTCCTTTTTTGGAGGATAGTTTATTGGTTCTGTTTGGGATAGCACGATCCATGCACTCATGCAAGTGCTTATAGAGTGCATTTGTGTAGGATTCAACAGTTGTAACTGTATTGTCCATCTGCATGGGTGTCATGAAGTTCACCACTTCTGTCTTAATAGTCATGAAGTTGGCTTTGGAGAAACTTTTTACTGTGGTTTCCTTAATGGGGGGTGGGGGTGGGATGTAAATATCTAGGGTGATTAGCTTATGGTCGGAGCTGACCAACAAGGAGTTGACTTCGGGTGTGGAACACCGGTCACTCGTGTCGGTAATGACTAGGTCTAGGATATTGTTGGCCTTGGTGGGGGAGTGGATAAGTTGATCCAGGGCACTGGAATTTATGAATTCCAGAAAGCGTTGAGTGAAGGAGTTGGTACAGGAGTAGTCTTTCCAGTTAATGGTGGGGTAATTGAAATCCGCCGTTATTTAGGGTGTTTGGTAGAACTCTAATATTTTCTAGTACATCAAGAAAAGAGTGGGAATCCTTTGGCATGATGGGGGATCTGTAGCAAGCTACAATTTGGATTGTAGTTTTGCCCAGAGTTAGTTGCACTTGGATAACCTCGGATGCATTATGCTGAGCAACTAGCCTGGAGGTGTGGATATCCTTAATGAATATGGACACCCCCGCTTTTGGTGTTCCGGTCCAGGTTACGTGGCCGAAAAGTGTGGTATGAGCTATAGCCTGGTAGTGCAGGGGTTCTCTTTGGAGCCTTGAACCAGGTTTCAGTCACTGCACAAATATTGATTATCTCCATTTTAAGGAGTGCCTTGAGTGAGTGCATTTTGAGGCTTAGACTTCTAGTATTACCCTCAGTTTTTGCTTGTCTGTTACGGTGGTGAATTTGTCATTTGAACCTTGTCTAAAAAAGGTACTACAGGGGCGGCAAGAGCCTTAACCTGTATCCGGAATCCCATGGGCGACAGGTGCAGGCCATCTCTGGCTTGTTGACCATGTCGTCCCAGGCAGACAGCTACTGGATCCCCTTAGAATGACACCAGAAGCTTAGCCAATTGAAGTCCAGTCATTTTGTCCTTGTACTGCAGTACCATTCTGGGCGATGGCAGAATACTACTCGGGGCTAGGGTCATACCTCCCTGGGCTACAAGATCAGAGAGCTCTTCCATGTCTCTCTTCATGTAGTCCAGGGAGGTATGTCTCGGGTCATTCACACCAACATGGACAATGACAGTCATATTTGTACTTGTGGAGTGACCTGAGTGCGTGGGTTATGTGGCGGATCCCGGCACCTGACAGGCAGCTAGGGTTGCCACCTTTTCAAATAGCCAAAGTGGGACATTTTTCGGGACACGCATCAGATTTTACAGGCAGACAAATACCCACAGTCAGACAAATACCCACAGTCAGTACAAAGGATAGAACTTAACTTCTTTGCCTAAATAAAAGCTTATTCTTGTAGCAGTTCAGTTGCTTATTCTGTTTCTTCTAACAGGTATTTTAGATACAGAAATAACTATTTTATGCAACTATTACATAAAATATGGGACTATGTCCTACAGTCTCAGGACATTTGCCATTTTTAATATTTTTGTCAGGACACTGCCCAAAGAGGGACGGTCTCTCGCAAAGTGGGACAGGTTGGTAACCCTACAGGCAGCTGACAAGTGTGCCTGACTACAGTCACCTATGACTAGTGTATTGGGTATGTTTTGCCTAATATATTATATATGTTATAATATATATATATATATATATAGATATATATATATATATATATATATATATATATATATATATATGTAATTTGCCCATAATATCTGAATAAGTGAGTGGGATTTTCATGACAACATCAATGAAACATTTTCCTTCTGTGTTTTTTTTCTTAAGTTTTGGATTTTTCTTAGTATATTTTATTTATTTTCCATTTGTTTACCAGGTTAGTCTGACTGGACACAAGGTGACCGTTTTAAGCGGAAGCTCAGGGAGAAAAGCTCCAGATACATAGTAAACGATTATAAAAATAATAAAAATAAATTATACAAACAGCTATTTTGTACAAAGAGCATAGAAAATATAAAAGGAGTAAAATCAGAGTTTTATAATTGAGGCAGCATACAGGAGTTAGAATATTGAGAAACAATTGAACAAGATAATCTACAACAAATAAGCAATTGCTTGAACATAAATTCAAAAAGAAGTTTCCATAGACAAACAGGGTCATAAACTAGAAATCATAACTATATGATTTATGCAGCTGCGGTGGTGGTGCTGCGGTAGCGTTGTCGCCTCACAGTAAGACGCTGTCTGGTTCAATTCTCAGGTAGAGCATCTTCTGTGTCGAGACGTGCGTGAATGGGCGTACCTTCATTGAAGGTTGTGCATCAGGGCTGGTAACTCTGCACGTAAAAAAATCAACTACCAATCATTAGCGGACCGGAGTTCCGCTGTGGTGACCCCTAACCGGGAAAAGCCGAAAGAAACAACATTGATATGATTTATATTGCATTTATCTTGTTTTAATGATGGTATGTGTATTATTGTACGTGTCATATGTGCACAAATATTTGTATTAATCTATGTATTTACATTATATTGACAAAGTACTGGATCACATCAGAGGCTTGGGAGGTCTTTAAGAAACTTGGACTGTTATAAAGCTTGGCATTGAGTACCATAAGTTCAGGTTATGCTACAAGAGAATAACTATGTAAAGATAACCATGTCAGCAGCCAGAACGCATTCTAAACTGAATGTTTTACTGTGCACATTAAGAAATGGATAGATTGGCCCAAACTCTGGACTGATGTGTGCTTTTTTTTTTTTTTTTTTTTTTTTATTCCTGGGGAAATGCTATTCAGAAATGGAGACATACAAGGGAACAGTTTTAGTGGCACACCAAGCTGTGATTTTTTTTTTTATTTTTTTTATTTTTTTTTTTTTATTTGTCTATTGTCATGCAAAGCTGCCAAAATAGTTGAATCTACCCAAGCTGGAAATGTGAGACTATAACCCACTAAAGGAGGGGAGATGGGAGGAGTAACTTGGCCAGGAATTGAAACTTGCAAAACTGCTCCTTGTGAAGTCTTTTTTAGCTCAGTAATTTGTTGACTCTCTTGCAAGTTTCTTTCAGAGAATGTGTAGTACATCAATAGGAACAACATTTGTAAAACTCAGCACATACAAGTCAATGACACACGAGCTGCCGACTCTCAAACTTGGCAGTTTTTTCAGGTGGTCCATTCTGAGTGAATGGAAGTCTAGTCTGACAAATGGTAGGGCTATTTGTTCTCACAGTATGTGCATTGAGAAAGATTTAGCTTTCCAAAGGAATCACAATATCTGCCTCCATGAGGGCAGACAAGGGTAAAAAAAAATAGGAATGAGTGCTTATTTTGCTGCAGGCAGCTTTAGGAGGGTGCAGTAAATCATGGCAAGATAAATGTTTTTTCATTGTTTGCCCGTAGTGGTCCTTTAAGGAAAAGTGATTTCATATTAATCAGGTTGGTGTCTGTCTGGGGTGAGCGTACAAGTTTTCACTCAAGGCTCAATCTTTGTGTAAAGATGTTAATACTCTTTTAGCCAGAAGTTAGGTATTGCATCTGGGTCTGGGATTTTCCATTTAGAAGCTTTACTTAATGTATTTCAATTTCTTTGGCTGTACTTAATCCCATTTCGTATCCTGTACATTTGAACTGGTTACTGTTTTACTCTGTTCAGCATTTTTGAAGACAATGTGGAACATAATAGAGATGTTTCTCCAACATGTCTCTCTTGGTGGAGGTTCTGTTCCTTTTGCTTTACCACGTCTCTATGAAAACTTGTTTGTCATCAGTGGATTGCTTATTTTGTATTCTACCTTTCTGTTTAGCTTAACTACTGAATTTTTCTGCCTGTGTTGAGATCTCTAGTTATTTGCAGTGATGTGTGGTAGATCCTGGTGTTTCTAATACAATGATTTACTTTTATCACATCTTAAGTATTTTTGTTCTGTTCCCTCTTCTATGCTCTAACAGTGACACTTATTGTCAGAATTGCTTTATAGTTTTCCCTGTCGGATACTTTACCTGACCAACTTAAACTCCTGGACTTGAAGTTGGTAAAAGTTAAACTGCAACTAGAAGTTAACTATTTCCAAGAGTGTTTAAAAGAACATTTAGTCCCTAAGGGCTTAAGGCATCATTTTTATCCTACGGGACTTATTGCCGATTCGTTGTTTCATCTTGAACTGAATACATTGTTTGATCAACAAGGCTTTGCGTTAATGGAGCTTATGATTAAACATTATGGTATTCAGATAGCAAGTCTAAGCCAAGAAGTTATTGACATTAATACTAATATTACTGGTCATGTAGATTTTGTAAGATATAAGTTTGAATATGAACGAAGTTTTGCTACCATCGACCAGTTAATGGACAAGACTGTATGTAAATAAAAATAAGATGAACAGGGATCGCTTAGCCTATAATAATGGGTCAGCATATCCAAGGCCAGCTGCCAGTCAAGTAAGCACAGCTTTTACAAGAAGCAATACTAATAACATTACATCTGGAAATACAGAACTACACAGTAATAATTCAGCCGTTGTTGAAAATGGTTCCAATGATGGTCATGGAGTAAATAACTGTAACAGTAATAACTCTGCCTCTTCATTTAACCAGAACAAATGGCAAAATCGTCTTAGGTTTAACAATCAGAATAATTCTCAAAACCAAAAAAATGAGAATTTAAATGCGAGTAATTCTAATAATGAGTACCATTTAGGTGCAGTACCTAAGAAACCATCTTCTGGTTACCAAAATCAAAAAAACAGGCAGCGTTCGAAGAACAGATCCAAAAGATAACACTTGACCAACAACATGTTACTATAAGAATAAAGCAGGAGACTTCAATATCTTTAACTATTCTAGTATTGATGTGAATCCAGACTTGGTGGAACTTCTTGCAAAAGGCAATACTTTTGTACCATATTTTAAGACCGATGTAGTACAGACAAAGATTTGAAGCTATTTGTGAGAGAACTAAATTTGAAAACTTTATTGGGTAGTTCTGAGTTTGGACGTCAACAGTTCAAAGTAGCCAGTGAATTTAACCCCCCTTTACATCCGGTTTTGAATTTGAGTCAATTACTGAATTAGATTTGAGATATTTATTGAATAATCATTTCTTGTTCTGTACTAAAACAGAACCAAAAAATATTACCAGGGATGAATTCTCTACACTCAATATGTTTTAAGACATTAAATGTGCGTGTAACAAAACCAGATAAATGTTGGGGGCCTTGCTATTTTTGATTTATTTGACTATCAAAGATGTGTTAATAGTATTTTAGATAGTAACACTTATGACAAGGTGTCAGTTTAATGAAGTCAGTGCTGCTTATTCTCGTGTTAAAGGTTATATTAATTTTATTGAAGGGTACATTGATGTGAATTTATATAACTACATGATTAGTTGGCCAAAAATTCCTGTCCTTTTTGCAATCCCAGAAATTCATAAGGATATCACTAATCCACCGTTTCGTCCTTTAATTGATGGACGCAATTCGATTACTTATGCGTGTGCTAAAGTTGTAGACCATATATTAAAAAAAAAATTGACAACTGAATCTCAGGTGTGTAAAGATTCGTGGTCATTTTTGGAAAATATTAACATCCCATTTGACCACGATATAAATTTCATCACAATAGATGTTGTGGATCTTTACACTTCTATCACGCATCTTGAAGGGATAGAATGGGTGGATCTGGCACTCGCTAAAAAAAGTGTGTCCCGAGACTAAATTTATTTGGTTACAACTTTATTAGATATCATACTTACTAACAATTACTTTTCTTTTTATGATGATTTATTCTTGCAGAAATGCGGTGTAGCAGTGGGCTCCCCATGTGGAGCCAGGTTTGCTAACACCGTAATGGTATTTTGGGAAATGACTTGTATTTTTGAACATCCTGAATGGATGTCTAATATTAGTTGTACACGGTTCCTCGATGATATCTTGTTACTTTTTCGAGGTAACAAGAACAAGGCAGCTGTTTTTATTGAATATCTTAATACAACAGTTTTTTTTAAATTTACTTATAATTATCAAGACAAAAATATTGAATACTTGGATGTTAATTTAAAGACGTTGTTCATAATAGATATATTTCTAAAATTTTCCGTAAAAAGACGTATTGTAATTCTTATTTGCAATATAGTAGTTTACATCCACAATCACAAAAACGGGCGATCATTAAAGGGCAAGTAAGAGCTGCCAGGATGATTTCCTTAAATAGTGATTTTGACATAGAATGTGGATTGCTAGAATTAATGTTCCAACAAAGAGGTTACCCAAAGGACTTAAGTTCTGTAATAACTGAAGTGAGAATAAAACGAGAACATTGATTAATCTTGCCTCTCTTTACAACAAGCCATCGATTGTACAAAGTAGATGTTGCTTTAAATTGGGACTCTAAGGAGAGAGTTAGTGATCATGAGAATGGGAATCAAATAAAAAGAACAGTAGATACTAGCAAGAGTAATAATACAATATTTGATAGCAGTTTTATCACTACATTTAACCCAGATAGTACTACTATTAAGTATATTATATATAAAAATTGGGATCTTTTAAAATTTGATAATTTGTCTGCTTTGTTTTATAATTACCCTAAAATTATTTATAGGAAAGGTAGAACTTTAAAACAAATTCTTGAATACCATAAAGAAAAAATATGCCGAAATGTTGGAATGTTTATTTGTAATTGTTGCAATGTGTCAACACATGGCTACAGGCATTAAATTCTCTGTAAATGATTATTACACTAAATGTAAAGTGAACTGTAATTCAAAATTTAGTTTATTTAGCTTCATGTTTACTCAGTAAAGCATTTTACATAGGGAAGACGGAATGTCGTTTCCGAGCTCGAGTATATGAACATAACTATGCTATTGCCAATGGTAAACTGGAAAATGCTTTGGCAAAACACGTCCCAGTTTTTGCTGGCCATAAATTTTAAGTTTAGGATTATTGATAAAGTTCAATTTGATCTAAGAGGTGGCCCATTAAATTTAATTTTGGAAGACCGTGAATTATCATGGCAAATTAGAACGAATGCCTTTCATGAACCTGGTCTTAATGACCATTGTAATATAGCATGTCTTCTAAAATTAAAAAATTTGAATAGGTGACTATTCATTTATACAAATGATTCTAAATAATTTATTATAATTTATTCTAATTGGTTTAAATAGTATGTAGGTATGTTGTCCACTACGTATTGATGCTGACACACTGTTATTTTGGCGGTGTAAAAATATAACAGATTGTTTTGATTTTTAATTTAAGAATTGTTTTTAAAAATTAGTTTAATTGATTTATAAAAAGTTGTATTATTCTGACTTTTTGGAAGGATTAGTGTATTCCGTGTGTGTTATATTTACAAAATGGCACTACTTTGTAGTAGGGATACAATGTTTTGTATTAAGGAAACAGTTTTAATCACATGACTGAGAAAATGTATAAATATGGTGGATGTTAAGTGTTTTTATCTGAAGAAGTTGTCCCAACGAGGACGACGAAAAGCGCTTAATTTTATGTAATAACTTTTTTTAACGTTATACCGAGTAGTACTTTTTAACATTATAATATACACTGAGTAGTATTTTGCTTCCTGACCTCTCATGTTTTTGGATACTTCCATAATGGCATTCAATTTTTTTCCCTTCCTTTCCTGTATTGCTCTCTATTCTGTACTCAGCAGTTAAACTAATAAAGTAAGTGTTGTATTTGCATCTGTTGTAGCACATGAGTTTATTTAATGTTCAGTTCAGAAACGCCTTTATTGAATTATCACTTGTGACATAGGCAAACATACTTCATATATATTGTATAACCTAAGCAACATTGCACAAATTATTTAATTTCTGCTCCCCTTTTTAAGCAGTAAATATCTTTAAGGCATCACTTATAACATAAGCAATCATACTTGTATATAAACAGAAACGCCACTAACAATCCTAGTTGCAAGCATTTTACATAAAATCATATTGATGCACTCCAGTTAAAACGTACATCACTTATGTATCCAATCATTTTAAGTCCAACATTATATAGCTCGTTTAAGTCCTGCCTTCTTTTAAACCTCACGCCTTCCCTGTATGTGGTGTTCCTACAATTCCCATTTTTCGCTATGTAGTTTGCGCCTACTCTTTTGAAAAGACCTCTATTCCAGTTGTTTTAATACATTAATTACTTCTAATATAGTTGGTTTGGTTTAGACGGTTTTCCATTTTCTAGTAATTGCTCTTTTGGCAGCCACCATAATTAGACGCAGCATGGCCTTGCCATGTCTAGGCAGTTCCGATTCTGTATCATAGCTCAGAAAAATCTCCCCTGTCACACCAATGCTTCCACCCAGCATTTCTGACTGTGCATCCGGCAGGGAATTCTTAGTCTGCCAACTCACCGCACTCTCTCAGAAAATGTTCTCAAGTACCTCTTCCCCATCACACGTACATTTGCTTTCTACCTAAAACACTTCTCGTCTACTTGGTGTATAAAAATATCTATGTAAACATATCCAAGCAAAAATCCTAAATCTAGATTGTTGCATATTTGGGATACCTACATATATCCTCCCATTGTTTCTTTGAGTTGCTTATCCACTCTCTCTTCCCAATCCTTTATAATCTGCAGTATTTTGTAATCTACTAATTATTCCTTTTTTAATGGTAGCTTCTGTTCTAGATTCTACTAAAACCTCTACCAGTGCTCTTTTTTGTTTAATACCCCTTCCTTATTTCTTGGGTTATTCCCATTCTGTTACCTTTCCCTTTCTAATTATTGACTTCTTAATACATTGGTTCCTGTCCAATTTTCACCAGTAAATTCCAACCCCCTATTGTCTGTGTTAATTGCAGTCATCCCTGTTGGTAGACTCTCCTTTCTCTGTTCTCATGTTGGCTTAGTTCTTAGAATGCTATCTACTTTATGGATGTAGTATTCTGGAAAATTCTCCTTAAAGGCCTGCATCTGAAATCCCAGTCTCTCCTTTGTTTTTGAACTTCCACAGTTTCATCATCATCCCTTTCCACTTTCTGCTTCTGCTGTGTATAGGAGCCTTAAATGTGTAGCTCTGAAATAACCCCTTCAAATCGGGTAATCCCAGTCTCTCCTGTTCTACAAGAAGAATCCGTTTATCCCACTTGACTGTTGCCATCTTCCCCTCCTAGATAAAGTCCTTCAGCTCTTTAATCGTGATCCATAACTCGTGGTAAAAATATGCCTGACCTGTGTATGACTAAAGGGACTAAGCATTTTAACTGTTGTATCTTACTATCCATATCCAAGTAACAAAGCTTCCATTTTCTCAGTTTTTGTATTATCCTTTTAGTCTCTTCCCACATATATCCTTGGGTGCCACACCAGAATCATTTTAGTCCATACTCCTAAATGCACTTTATCATGTCCCCATAAGTGTGGATATTGCTGAACCAGTCAGTGTGTTCGTACATAATTTACTGCTGTTGTCTTTGGTTTAGATTAATTTTGAATCCCAGAAAGATTTGAAACTGTTTCAATGTTCCACAACACTGTAATGTCCTTTTTTTTTTTTTTTTTTTTGTTGGGTATAAAAAAAACTTTGCAAATAGACAGCTTTTCTTTACTACCATGCCAATTATATCCTGTAATTTGAGTCTAATTTCTTTGCCAGTAGTTCTAAATATAATGCAAATAAAGGGGAAAGAGGGCACTCCTGCTTGGTTCCTCTGAATTTCAGCTTGAGCAGAGGACCCCATCCACTTCAATTTTCACTTTTGTGATCCCTCGTATATCCTGCTAATCAACCTTAATTTTTTTTCTGGAAATGCGAATGCTTCCATTGCCCTGCTCATGAAGTTCCAGCTTACTCTGTCAAATGCTTTCGCTGCATCAAGACCCACCAACAACAATGATATTTTCTTGCATTCTGCTTCCCTGTGGGTTATCAATGTTGTGTTTAATGTTGTCAGATGTTTGCCTCCCCCTCCATAAAACCACAGTGATCCATATCTATCAATTTTGGCATTACTTTTGTCATTCTTTTAGCCATTATAGATGCGAGCACTTTTATAATCATGGTTTAGTATCGAAATGGGCTTGTGAAGCTGGATCGGATTATCTTTACCCCCTGTTGGGTATTACAGCTACCATTGCTTTCTTCCAGGATGTTGATACTTCTCTTAAAATACTATTAAAAAAAAACATCCAGGTCTTTCATTTTTTTCCCTTCTAGCTTCCAAATTTCCACAGGAATTGCATTAATTCCTAGGGATTTTCCTGTAGATTGGTTATACATCAGTTTATACCTAATCTCCTAGTTTAGTAATTGAGCTTCATCCTATCTCTAACCTTGGCTTATTTAATTCTTAAACATTTCCATTTGTATTTTTGACTTCCATATTTGTGTTTTTATACAGACTTTCATAGAATTTCTGAAATATTCCTAATACCTCTGCATGATCTCTTACCTTGTTATAGGATCCCTAAGCTTTCTACTTTGCCAGAGTTGTTGTGCTAAAAGTTTTTGTGCTCTGTTACCAAAAAGCAGTTTCTTAACAGCAGTCTTTCTAAACTTGTGCATATTATCGAGGTAATCCTTTATTATCTGTTTAGCATTCTGCAGTTGATCTCCTCTTGTGAGCTTCCCCCTATTCTGCAGTACTTTAACTAAATAATTCCTGTTGCTTCCTAACCATTTATTTATTTTTGTTTATTTACCGGGTAATGTCTGACTGGGTATGAGGCCCATTTTCAGCAGAGGCCTGGGGAGAAAAGTTCCATTCATACAAATAGACCGTAATAAACCAAATCGAACACGTATTAGTCAACAATGTACAAAGGAAGTCAGTAAAGAAATTAGTGTGTTACCTATACATATATATATATATATATATATATATATATATATCTATATATATATATATCTATATACACACACACACACACACACACACACACACACACACATATATATATATATATATATATATATATATATATATATATATATATATACTTCGCAAATTAAATTTAACAAAAAAAGGCACAGTTAGTGATTAAAAACCATAGCTCCCTTTCTTTTATTTACATCCTATTTTTAAACTCCACCTTAATTTTATCCCACTCCCTAGCTGTATTTTCAGAAGAAATTTCTGTCCTCTCAATAGCTCCTGAATAATCTCTACTACCCATTCCTTAAACTCCTATTTCCACCTCTCTGTTGAAATGTGCCAGTGCCTTATTTTTTTCATTATCCTGTTTTAGTTATTGGTGCATATCAAGAACTTCAATTAAATGCATGTTCCCGTGAAATGTAAATTGCCTAGCCCAGTTTTTGTATC
>NC_056733.1:1413275556-1413280556 GCF_019279795.1 Protopterus annectens
CTGGATCCCACCCAGTTCGGGTTTGTAAAAGGCAGATCATGTCTCCTAAACCTGGTAACTTATTTGAAGCAGTCGCCAAAGCCGTAGACACGGGTAAGGTGGTTCACACAGCCTATCTAGATCTTGCCAAGGCTTTTGTCACCATCCCCCACTCTGGAATTATAATAAATCCACTAAACTAGGTATAAATCCCTATGTCACAAGATGGGTTGCCAAGTGTCTCACTGACAGAACCCACACTGTGAAAGTAGCAGACTCCAAATCCGACTTCAGACCAGTGACAAGTGGAGTACCACAGGGTTCAGTCCTGGGTCCTCTCCTGTTAGCCTGTACTTCAGAGAAGTAGATACCAAACACAGAAGGTCTTTGGCTAAAGAAGTTTGCAGATTACTGCAAACTAGGAGCCATAATCAAAACTCCTAATGATGTGGATATCCTAATAAAGGGCCTCACTGAGACAAGACGCCTGGTGTCAAAGCCATAGCCTCAAGCTCAATGCCAAAAAGTGCATTGTCATCCCCGTTGGTAAAAACTCTGTACCCATGAACTACAACATAGGCGGTAGTATACTTAATACTGAAAGTGTGATAAGAGACCTTGGGACACAGGTTGACAGTAGTCTCCTTTGATAATCAAATCGCCACAGTAGTCAGGAAATCCTTCTACGTGGCACACCATCACAAAAGGTTTCTCATCCAGAAAAAGAGGTCATTGTTCCCCTCTACTCATCACTCATTAGACGCATTATAGAGTACAATGCCCCTTTTGGTATGAACGTCACAAGACATCTACAACAACTGGAAAGGCCGCAGAAATACCTCGCAAAGAAGATTACTGGCCTCAGATGCCCTACGCAGACGGTCTCAAAAAAACTCCAGCTTTACTCCGTCGCATATCGTTTACTCAGAGGTGATCTCTGCCCAACATACAAAGCTATGTCAAACCAAGAGCTGTTGGACGTGCTCCACTTAAAGAAATCCCAATCCCTCCGAGCTACACACTCTAGTGACCTAAACCTTGTCACCACATTAAACGGAACATGCCGGAGGGATAGATTCCTCTCTGAGGCTTCCCATACTCTGGAATAAACTACTTATCTATATCAAACAAAGCTTCTCATTAGCACTCTTCAAGAAAAATCTTGATTGGATGGGAAATAGGAAATTCACCCCGGGGATCACCTCTGTGGCTCTACTCGACAGTGGCACAGGAAAAATATTTTCTTGGGTGGCAAAAGCCAGGATACCTTTTTGGCTGGGCTTGTGTAGACCCCAGGGCCGTTAGCCTAGTACCTACCTAAGATATATACACACACACACACACACATATAAATGTGTGTGTGTGTGTGTGTGTGTGAAGTCTGTGTGTGTGTGTGTGTGAAGTCTGTGTGTGTGTGTGTGAAGTCTGTGTGTGTGTGTGTGAAGTCTGTGTGTGTGTGTGTGAAGTCTGTGTGTGTGTGTGTGAAGTCTGTGTGTGTGTGTGTGAAGTCTGTGTGTGTGTGTGTGAAGTCTGTGTGTGTGTGTGTGAAGTCTGTGTGTGTGTGTGAAGTCTGTGTGTGTGTGTGTGAAGTCTGTGTGTGTGTGTGTGTGAAGTCTGTGTGTGTGTGTGAAGTCTGTGTGTGTGTGTGAAGTCTGTGTGTGTGTGTGAAGTCTGTGTGTGTGTGTGTGAAGTCTGTGTGTGAAGTCTGTGTGTGTGAAGTCTGTGTGTGTGTGAAGTCTGTGTGTGTGTGAAGTCTGTGTGTGTGTGTGTGTGTGTGTGTGTGTGTGTGTGTGTGTGTGTGTGTGTGTGTGTGTGTGTGTGTGTGTGTGTGTGTGTGTGAAGTCTGTGTGTGTGTGAAGTCTGTGTGTGTGAAGTCTGTGTGTGTGTGAAGTCTGTGTGTGTGTGTGAAGTCTGTGTGTGTGTGTGTGTGAAGTCTGTGTGTGTGTGTGTGTGTGAAGTCTGTGTGTGTGTGTGTGTGAAGTCTGTGTGTGTGTGTGTGTGTGTGTGTGTGTGTGTGTGTGTGTGTGTGTGTGTGTGTGAAGTCTGTGTGTGTGTGTGTGTGTGAAGTCTGTGTGTGTGTGTGTGTGTGAAGTCTGTGTGTGTGTGTGTATGTATGTATATATATATATATATATATATATATATATATATATATATAATCTCAAGAAATCCTCAGTATGGAAACAGACCAGGAAAATCTTTCCTTGGATTTTATTAGTCCAAAAGCGAAAAACCACAACACACAAAAAACGTACACGCCAAAAAACTGTATTAACGCTCTTGCAGCACTGCGTTTTCGTTTTACAAAATGCACTTCATCAGATAAAAATGCAACTGTCTGCCCAATCCTTATATATCTTAGATAATTAGGATTAATTAATACAATTAAATCCATATCAGAGCATTTGAAGCATTTTAAAGGAAAATCAGTGTCATTAAATACAGTTTAAAAATGAATTATGAAAACATCCTTTTAAAACTTTAAATTACATAAAAATGTCATGTAAAATTCTTTTATATTAAACATATCTAAAATATCATTAAAATTATTTTAAAACCTTCTCATAATAAAATTTGTTAAAATTTTCCCAACATATGTTTTTAAATGAATTTGAATATGTTGAAATTTGTTGTGTAAGGTCTTTTTTATTTTTTGTTATAAATTATTAACTTGTCATATTTTATATTTCTACAAAAAACTATTTAAATAGAAAGAGTTGCAATAACTGTAAATGGCCACTTGATGGCAACCTTTACCATGGGATTCAAGCATTTTTAACAAATTTTATTATGAGAAGGTTTTAAAATAATTTTAATGATATTTTAGATATCATAAGTTTAATATAAAAGAATTTTACATGACATTTTTATGTAATTTAAAGTTTTAAAAGGATGTTTTCATAATTAATTCATTTTTAAACTGTATTTAATGACACTGATTTTCCTTTAAAATGCTTCAAATGCTCTGATTTGGATTTAATTGTATTAATTAATCCTAATTATCTAAGATATATAAGGATTGGGCAGACAGTTGCATTTTTATCTGATGAAGTGCATTTTGTAAAACGAAAACGCAGTGTTGCAAGAGCGTTAATACAGTTTTTTGGCGTGTACGTTTTTTGTGTGTTCTGGTTTTTCGCTTTTGGACTAAAAATCCAAGGAAACTTATAGGTTCATAGGTTCATACTAGGCTATCTGCCCAAGGGCATTTATAAGCCTAGCCCATAGTTATGTGGCTTTCGCCACCCCTTTAGTTTGAATAAAAACTATGCCTAGCATTTTTCTGTGCCTCTGTCAAGCAGTGACACTGAAGTAATCCCTGGGGTATATCTGCGATCTCCCATCCATTGGTCAAGATTCCTCTTGAACAAGGCCAGCGAGGTGCTCTGCCTCACATGTACCGGGATTTTGTTCCACAGCATAGAGAGTCTCTGGGTGATGAATCTGTCCCTCCAGCACGTTCTATTTATAACCGTGTCAAGGTTCAAGTCTCCGCCTTGTGGTTCTGAGGGATCTAGATTTTTTGAGGTGAAGCATATTCATCAAATCTGGGTTTGACATGGCCTTATATGTCAGGCACAGGTCACCTCTGAGCAAGCGGTATGAGACTGAATAGAGCTGGAGTTCTTTCAGTCGGGCAGCATAAGACATATTTTTGAGACCCTTTATCCTTTTGGTGAGGAACTTTTGGGGCCTTTCAAGCTGCAGCAGGTGTCTGGTCAGATACATTCCGAACGGGGCTTGTACTCAATCATAGGTCTAATGAGTGATGAGTACAGGGGGACGATGACCTCCCTTGATCTAGATGTGAATCCCTTCATGATCATGTGGGCGATATAGAAGGTTTTCCTAACTACTTTAGCAACATGAGTGTCAAACGAAAGGCTACTGTCAACTTGGGTCCCCAGATCCCTGATGACTTTTTCTGTGCTCAGTGGATTGCCACCTATATGGTAGCTAGGGGTAACCTTGTTTTTCCCGAAGGGTATGACTATGCATTTTTTGGCGTTTAACGCCAGGCCATGGCTCTGGCACCAGTTATCCGTTTCTGTGAGGCCCTTCTGGAGGATATCTGTGTCAGATGTGTTTTCGACTATGGCGCCCAGTTTGCAGTCATCTGCAAACTTTGTCAGCCATAACCCTCCTGTGTTTGCTTGTACTTCAGAAAAGTAGATGCCGAACAAGAGTGGACCCAGGACTGAGCCCTGTGGGACACCACTTGTGACAGGCTTTGAGTCTGACATGGCTCCAGCAACTCTGACCCTGTGGGTTCTGTCACTTAGCCAGTTTGCAACCCATCTTGTGATGTATGGGTTTACATTCAAGCTGATGAGTTTTTCGATGATACCTGAGTGGGGTATTGTGTCAAGGCCTTTGCCAGGTCGAGGTAGGCTGTATGGACTGCCTTTCCCTCATCAATGGCCTTGGTGACTGTCTCGAAAAAGTCAACCAAGTTTAAGAGGCAGGATCTGCCTTTGACAAAGCCAAACTGGGTTGGATCCAAAGTCTGCAAGTTCCTTATGTCTTTATTTATGAGTTCCATTATGATCCTCTCCATGGCTTTGCAGATAAGGCTTGTCAAGCTAATGGGCTGGTAATTTCCAGGGTCTGTGGAGGCACCGCCCTTATGAAGTGGGACCACAGTCGCTGCGGCACCACTCCTTGGGTAATGATCCTGAGGTGAGGCTAAGATTAAACAGCTGTCCTAACTGTGGGTTTGATTCCTCGTTGAGTTCATGAAGCACACAGCCGGGACACCATCCGTCCCATGGATGCTGTGTTTTGCCTTAGTGAGGGCAGTTCTCACCTGGGCGTTGGAGATGTTTGGGGGGCTACAATCCTCTGGAATAGATCTCTCCTTTTGGGGGGGAGGGGGGGGGAGAAGTTTGCACTGAACCTGTCGGCCAGTATGTTGGCAATGTGTGTAGGTTCAGTAATTTTCACATCATTTTGAACTAATTCTGAGCATATCTGGGAGTTTCCTAGGTTTCTAACATAGCTAAAGAAGGCCTTATGATTCT